>NC_083625.1:1507228-1540943 GCF_963584025.1 Labrus mixtus
CGTCACACTAACACAGTCCAGCGTGACAAGATGGCATTTTAACCGCTCGACTTTCGAACATCTCAGAAGAAGACATGAAACACATCGACGGGTACAGATTCAGGTACAGGACCTGTACCAGGAGCGGCTGAAGTGAAAGAGTTTCCTTCTACGTTGTGTACTAACCGCTGGAGCAGCTCACATACTGAAACAGAGGAGCGTTGAATCATAACAATATGAACCATCTCGCCATATTAGACGAGTTCTGTTGACTGTGTTAACGCTATTTATTAAAAAATATTTAAGGTTAAGTATTAAAGAACACAAGCAAGGAGAGAGAGAGGAGGAGCCAACATCAGGAAGTGTAAACAGACAGCTTTAAGTCTTATTGGACACTCAGGAAGTGACCAGAGGTGCTGACAGGAAGTGACCAGAGGTGTTGACAGGAAGTGACCAGAGGTGCTGACAGGAAGTGACCAGAGGTGTTGACAGTAAATGACCAGAGGTGTTGACAGGAAGTGAACAGAGGTGTTGACAGGAAGTGAACAGAGGTGCTGACAGGAAGTGAACAGAGGTGTTGACAGGAAGTGAACAGAGGTGTTGACAGGAAGTGAACAGAGGTGTTGACAGGAAGTGACCAGAGGTGCTGACAGGAAGTGACAGCTGTTCTTGAGAGTTCTGATCAGCATCTAAACCATCCTAAACATCATCATGAAGGTCGTAGGTGTTCATAAAGAGCTGGGTCTTTGTCTTTTTCTTAAAGGTGCAGTAACTGATGAACAGCGGAGTGACGTGCTGGTTTGTGGAAGTTGAAGACGAGTCGTGCTGCTGATTCATGCATTAAGAAAGATTGACCGTGGTCGTAACAGACCCGTGGGAATGACCCTCATATTAATTATTAACCTCTTAAACCTGCAGAGCGATCAATCGTTACCATGACGACAGAAACTTTGGGTCTGATGGAGAAGGTAACACGAGTCTGAACGGAGAGCAATGAAACTCCAAAGCTCACAAACACTTAATATTTCAGCTGAGTGGATCTGAAAACTCATTATTCCAGCAGGATGTAAAGACGGCGTCTGGCGTCTCGTTCTCACTTTGATTTTTCTGTAGTGGAACAACACGAACTGATTGAGTTCATTACTCAAAGTGAAGGCTGCTCCGCTCTCATCTCTGTTTGCACTTGATCAGATTTCTCATGATGGAGCAGAAGTCATTACTTGAAGAGATCTCGATGTACTCGAGCGTTTCATTTTAAGATCTGATATCCTGCTGGATTGCGGCAGCGTGTTCCGAGGGGTCAGCTCGCTGCTCGACCTTTATTTACTGTCACACGCTCGCCATTGTTGCAGGAGAACGTGGCAGTGTTCGGAAAGAACGCTTACAGGAAAAAAACAACATTTAAGTGTTTTGGTCTGCCTAAGGGCCCCGTGTCCACAGACGGCGCCAACAACCTCAGAGCGCTTCTCACCAGCACTCATTGTTGCTAGGTTACTAAAGTTAACTTCCTGTTCCCTCTGTGATGTCCGTCAGGTGTGTTTAATATTTACTTTAATTCATCATGAAGACGATGCAGCAGCAGCTCTACCTGAAACTGTTCCCTCCAAAAGACGAGGCAGACGAGCGTCTCCTCCGACATTCTTGTTGACAAAGCCGATATCAGAAGCTCCGCCCCTTCTAGATTCTGATTTAAAGTGAATCTCTTACAAACAGTTAAAGCAGGAAATAAGAAACGCTTCATTTCACTGAACAGCTGCAGAGACATTCAGGAGCTCAAAACGAGACACAAAACTTCTTGATGATTTTGCATTTTAGTGTCTGTCCAAAGGTTGGTCATGAGCTTGAAACTGTGCAGGTGCAAAGACAGTGAACCTCTCAAAGTCTGCACTTCTTGATGCTCCCTTCAGGTGCCGGACCCCTCAGCACAGACGCAAACGTGGCAGAGAAATCATCAGCCGAGCGTTCACTGTGTGATTTCAGACGGATTCTGATCTGAGTTTTCAGTTCCATTGTTGATTCTGAAGGTTGAATTTGAGCTTGTTTGCTGTTTGCTGCAGAATAGTGAAGAATAAAACCTGATTTCTGTCATGTTTGTGTTGTGAAAACTCTGCACACTCGCACATAGTGAAATCAGAGCCGATTCCCAAACTTCATACTTTTATCCTGAATGCGCAGAATCTCAAATCACCATGGCAACAGCAGGCAGTTCGATGCGTCGTCCCCCTCCGATCATCAGCTCGGCAACCTTCATCTGACAGGGAACTATTTTTGTTGTGATTTAGCACGTTAGCTTGTAGATGTTCCGTGTGTAGCGAGAGAGTTGTTGTGTTTGTATTTGTTTGTATTCGACTGAAGTACGCATAGATCTGACTTTAACGTTCCGTCTGTGGGGGGAAACTTGAACGACAACGTTCAGAGCGCCGTCCTGATTTCACTCGTACAGTGTGAGCTCATAAATCTCGAGCTTTGGTTTTAGTGTCATCGACATTCCACCACGACATCGAGACAATCATTCAGTCTGTGCCCGACCTGAAGGGACAGAAACAACAAAATCTGCTAAAACAGAAATATTTCTCCTGAACAAACGTTTTAAATATTAAGCTGTGACTCTGTAAATATTCACCGTCTTACACCAGCTCTCTCTCAGCAGACGCCTTCAGGGGCGTCGACAGCCCGGCTCCTTCTTCCTGTTTACATTAGTCATGCTGGTTGTGTTTCGATGCGAGCCGCTCAGGTCATGTTGATCCCGGGAGAGATGATCCTGCTCCGATGACCTCACACAGCACATCGTGCAGCCCGCTCATGATGGATCCAGGAAACCCAAGGTGTGAAGAGTCAGTACCCGAGCATTTCTCATGCTGCGTCTGAGCTCCAGAAAGCTCGCAGTCATTTCTCTGATGTGCTTCTTTATTTTAGAACCACTCCCCCTCAGAACCGGAGGCCAAAGAAAGCTGCAGAAAAAATAATGATTGCTGCAGTTTTAATTTTTTTTTTTTTGCTCTTTAATTCAAAAATCACAACGATTAGAACTCGACTGCTAAAATATTAAAGCACATCAATTATGAAATTATAAATTATACACTCATCTCCTTTACTTAAAGGGCAGCGCTGTGATTTAGGATGATGAATGAAGGTCTCTATTCTGCTCCGATGAATACGTCTCAGTCTCAGTTTACTGGTCGCTACGCTGTGTGGGAGTCATTTCTTTGAAGGAGTTTTCAGCAGATCTTTCTTAAATCAAACTGGAATACTGATCTGTTTCTTTTTCATAACGCTGAACTAAGACAAAGTTAAGGAGCTGTGGCCACAGACCAAGATGCTGGCAGCGCCTGTTTTCAATACAAAACCGATGTAGCTAACCGTTTTAGTGCTAACCGTCCTGAGCATTAAAACGCCCTCGGCATCAGCTGGTTTTTGTCCCTGCGCTCGCAGCACTCGCAGTTGAAAGCGGTTCAACTTTCAGAAGTTGTCTCGTCTGCCTTGTCTTTTGGAGGGAACAGTTTCCAGGTGTAGAGCTGCTGCTGATGCTCCAAACCCAAGTCCCTACATACTGAGCTACTGCCACCCCAAAGGATGACTTCTCTAACCGCTTCCAGTTTTCGTTCTGTCGTTCATCAGATTAGTTTTGATTTCTGGTAGTTTAGGAGGCTGTGAGCGAGGTTGGCCCAGAATCTTTTGTTCATTTAGGCCGGTGTCTCCAGTCCCTTTTGGATTCCTTGGCTTCTTATTTATCTTGTGAATATATAGGATATTTCGGAGGGCCACGCGACGAGCCCCTCTGGGTTCATTTGGCTCATCCAGCACATTTATTTCAAAATGCAAATATTGTTAATTGACTAATCATTATGCACTTTCTGTTTTTTCCATTGATCTATTATGTTTTTTTGTTCGTTTTGCTTTTTAAGCGCAATAAAATAAAGAAATAAATTAAAAATAAATGTATCTGGTAGATTCTGTTAAATGAAAAGTGTTGGGTTCATTGTTAAAACCCTCTTTCCATATGTTTCCATCTCCACGGTTTGAGCCCGAGTTTTACAGAGGCCGTAAGAAATGCAAAGGAAGGGGTGGTGCAGTGGTTAGTGCACGCGCCCCATGTATGGAGGCTGTGGTCCTCCAAGCGGGCGGCCCAGGTTTGAATCCAGCCTGTGGCTCCTTTCCCGCATGTCATTCCCCACTCTCTCTCTCTTCCTGATTTCTGACTCTGTCCACTGTCCTGTCTCTCCATTAAAGTCTTTATTTGTGATTTTTCACACTTAAATGTATAAATCAAGTATCTCCTCTGAAAATAACTCTCTGAGTCATGACTGTCTACAATGGGTGTAACACCCGAGTCCCACTGTCTGTGATGTTTTCAGAGTTTTCAGAGTCCTATCTTCACTTTGTTTACATCGCCCGGACGGCCGGCTGACTCCTCCCCTCGTGTATAAAAGTTGTTTAATTGAGGGACTAGAGAAAAGAAGAATAACATACTGTACTCACTGCTTAACTGTGTTTCTAGATCACGCTCATTTCAGGTAAATTTACATGCAGTGTGAAGATACGAGCATAATAAAGATCGCTAGCATTAGCATGCTAACACAACAATGCTGCGCAAGTTGTTTTGGTTTCATGCTGGAGCTCAAGGGCGACATCTGCTGGATCAAAAAAATCACATATAAAGACTTTAAAGGCACAAAAAGACCAAAAAAGGAAAACACAAACAGGTTTGAAAGTAGAGCCAGGTTGAAGGTGTTGCTGCTCGTGTATCAGTGTGTCTGTTCTCTGCCTCAACACATCAAATCAATGTAACCAACGAGAGAAATAAAGTGCAGGAGTTACTCAAAGTATTCTTGAATAGGTCAACCTGTCTGCTTATCTGCAGAGGTGTGAATGCAGCAACGGCAGCTGTTACTTCTTTGGGCTTTCTGTGTGTGTGTGTGTGTGTGTGTGTGTGTGTGTGTGTGTGTGTGTGTGTGTGTGTGTGTGTCGTGTCCCCTGTCAGGAGCAGAGAGTGTTTAACAAATGACTGCCAGCTCGGGGACACGAGGGCCACGGACCTCTGCGAGGGAGTCGGCCAACAATAAATCTGAGAAATCAATATGACAGCACCCCGGGGTGATCAGTATCAATGATTCTAAACCGGAATAAGTCCCTCAGGGAGGAGAGTGATAAAAACCTCTGAGCTCGGAGTTTGAAAAACATCCCGAGGATGAGAGATGTGCGAGGAGACAGAAGAAAGAGAGTGAGGGGGAGAAAAAGAAAGAGATTATTGATGTTTTTTGTCTCTCCCAGAATCCCCTGCAGCGGGGTCAGGCTCTCCGTTGTGATTTCTCTTCCTGTCACTTCTGCTCTCACCTTCTTACCATCCATCACTCATTCTTCTTCTTCTTCCCTCTCTTCTCGTCTCTCTCTCTCTACTACATCAACACTCTTTTTCTGAATCTGCAGCTCAAAGCCTCCTCTGAATAACTCTCTATTTGTGTGCTCTTTGTACCGGCATCACAGGTTTATATTTCCCAAACAGTCAGCCGCCTGTCGCACCAGTTAAATCTCATTTCTCCCTTGAATGGGATGCAAAGTTCACAGTGATGCATTTGGTGAAACCAGTCGAAACAGTTTGCAGATCTGGTTTGAACCAAGTGGAAACCTCCAGTATCAAAAATGAAAATCCTGCAGTTCCTCAAGTGTCCACTAGAGGCCGGCTGCAGAAGCACCGGAGGTCACTTCCACCCCTCGTCCACTCAGATAATCTCATCTCGGCTTTCTTCTATCCCCCGCTCGAGTGTTGTAGTCCTCGAAATCTGTCTTGGTCTCGAGACCACTTTTTGAAGGTCTCGATCTCGTCTCAGAATAGAAACTATTTTTACTCGGTCTTGTCTCGGTCTCAGACGGGTGGACTCTGGATTTCAAATCCAGACCACCACTGATCGGCTCTTCTCACATCATCACTGAGATGAGAAGGAGAACTCCTCATTCTAAAAGAACAAATAACTTCAATTCATTTGTAGTTTGATTTTTATCCCCATGGTTACGGTCGCAACCTTCCCGGTGTTACTTCCCTTCCCTAAATGTCTTGGTCTTGGTCTTGACTCGGTCTCTGAGCACTCTGGTCTCAGGTATGTCTTGCCGGGTATGTACCCTGCTCCAATTATAAATGAAAACATGATCGTGCTCTCGTTGTTTTAGCCCCCTCTCTCTGGAATCAGCTCCCACAAACCATCAGATCTGCAGAATCTTTGGACTGTTTTCAGGAAGCGTCTAAAAACTCACTCAATCACACTTAGTCCAGAGTCACGATAAGAGATGCGTCAGATCAGATCAGGTTAACTTGTTCGGTGTGCAGCCCCGTCCAGGTGCTGCGGAACTTTTTAAATGCCAGATCGAAAATTTCAGCGACCAAAACTGTGGCCTGAGGTTACTTCACAAAATATCCTCAATCAGGAGCGCCGATGGCCTAGCGGTTATATCGTGAGCCCCATGTACGCGGGCCATAGTCCTCTTTGCAGCGGCTGTGGGTTTGAATCCGACCTCTGCCCTTTGCTGCATGTCAACCCGCTTTCTCTCCTCCCAAAACTTCCTGTCTCTCTTCTGCTGTCCCCAAAAAATATCTTAAACCTACATTTTTTGAAAGACAGTAGACGAGCTCTTTTCTTGCTAAGGGTCGAATATCAACATCATCTAAAAACAGGAGGTGGGGGGGCGTAATGAGACACAGATTGGAAGCACTCTGATTATGAATTTGGCACCAAACCTCTGCCCTTGGTCGGACCTCTTCTGGACGTTTATCATTCCTTTGTTCTGTGTACTCTGTTCTTCATAACAGACTCGCTGTTGGCAGCAGGAGTTGGCTGATTTTGGGACTCCTGAGCAGTGCCGGCAGGTCTCTGGAACAGCGGCCTGTGCCCTTTGCCGAAGTCAGTATTTAATCACTGTCCCCCCTCCCCCCTCCCAAACTCCCCCCCTCCCCCCTCCCTGGCAGAATCCCGTCAGAAATGTGGTGAATGCTTCCCTGTCACGCTTGAAACATCTGTGGGTAAATGTCAACAAATAACATTGGATTCAGTCAGCGTTTAAAACATTTATCTACCCCGGAGTTTCTCTTTGCACACCCACCCCCCACCCCCCCTCGTACTTGGATGCAGCTGCCCGGGGTCCTTCCCCCCCCCCCCCCCGGATGTATTTAAACCCAGATAACACCCTAACGCTCGCTGAAGCCACAGGTCCACAGGCAGTCATTTCTAATATTTTTCCTCCACTCTTTTTTTTTTCTCCCAGCAGATAAACGTTAGAATCTGTAATAAGTTGGATTCAAAGGGATGCAAACGCCCCCGAGCGCAGAGCTGCAGGCCTCGCTTTAGCTTCACTGATACCACGAGGCAGAGCGAGCCCGAGCGTACCGGGCTGCACGCCATGTTTCTTTGAATCATTCAGCTGGTAAAACAGGATCTGCCGCTTTTTTACAACCTCAGTCAATGGACACAAAAACTCACTAATAAAGCGATATATTAATACACCTCTCCGTGCATCTGTTATTTGTAAAAAACGCCAATTCATAACAAGTGTTACTAAAGCTCATATGTGATAATGTGCAGGAAGGATTTCTTCTTTGTGTTCCTCTCGTTCCTGTTGTCCACACTTCCTCTCCGCTGAGGTCGGAGGTCGGAGCAGACCATGCAGGAATCAGGACGGAGGTGGTTATGGGGACAAAACAGTGTGATGGTGGAGGCTGGGGGTCAGGGACGTCGGGTGGTAGTAGTGTCAGATCACCTCACTGAAGGTTGGGTGAGCTCAGCTAAAAAAAAATCCAGCGTCCCTGATATCACATGCTTTTAGAAAAACCATGCAAACAAAAAGATTTACTCTCAAAACTTGTAAAATTAATCTCTGAACCTTGAATAAAAAATCAAATGTTCACTTTGCTAACTCAGCAGTTCAGTATCCATAATAGCACATACAGTATAATTTAAATTATTGAAATGTGCGGACCTGTGTGAAGCAGTCGAAGAACGACCTGCTCGGACTCCACATTCAGAGTGGTGGACTCTCCAAGCGAGCACCTCCTCTTTTGATTACTTCCAGGTAGAGAGTGAGTCCAGAGCCTCCTCTCGTTTATCGTTCTTAGCCTTTAAGGAATAAAAGTTGTAGTGTTTACGATTATCTTCAAATTGGCATCATTACTCCGCCTCAGTTGTCCGTTAACTTGGCCTACTTTTGATTCGACTTGACCTACAATTTGTTTGGGAGCATCTGTCTCCCCCTGGTGTCTCTTCTCGGTACTGCAGCTGTGAGTGACAGCTGGACTCAGTCATGAGGGGATGCTCGTTATACAGATATGCATCTCTGTTTGTTGTTGTGAGTGTATATTGGTGTAGCTGAGAAGATTGACAGGCGGGCGCGGTGTAATGTAAAAAATCCTGCAGTTCCTGGAGTGTCCACTAGAGGCTGACTGCAGGAACACAGGAAGTCACATACACACCCATTCTAAAAAGCCTGTTTTTACAGCAGAGATTAACATGTTTACAGTCTGGTTCAAAAAACCAAATAGGTGTGATTAGCTCATGTCTCGATGGACACACACTGTACGGGGGGGTGAATGTTTTGATGACTCATCAGTTTTGATTTGATGAAGAATAAGAGTTATTCACAATAAGGCGTGTAGCTGACCTGATTGACAGGTGGGCGCGGTGTAACGGTTTGTCAGGAGGTTTAAAACCCGCCTCAGCTCCAGCTCTCAGCCTGTCGTTAGGTTGACTGAAAGTTAGACTGAGACAGCATTTCCAGCATGGAGACCGCCATCGATGGGACTCCAGCGCCCCCTGCAGGAACGCTCAGGCTCCAAACGTTCATATTTACAGTCTCTTGTTTCTAAGGGATTGCATGTGTGTTGACCTTCCCTCGCTCTCCTTCTGTGAACATCGTCTCTGTGTTCTGCCCAACAGATGCTTCCTGACATGAAATGTCACACTAGATCAGAAGAGAAGAACTCCTTAACACCTTAAAGGTCACTTGAAGAGGATGAGCGCTGTGTCATCCTCGCTCGCGCCGCACGCTTTAACTTTCCCACAATGCCGTGCAGGGATTGAGACAGGATTGCCAACCAGTGAATTGCAAAAAGCGAGGAGTCAGAGGAGGGCTGCGGCGTTAATCTCCTCAGTGAGAGAAACCAGAATATTCTTTCTTTTCTTCCCCTCAGCTGCTCATCTCACTCTGCAGCCGCCCCTCATTATCTCTCTCACCCTGAACTCATCATTCCGTCATGTCCTCTGTCATATCTCTGTTTTGACAATTCCCCCCCCCCCTCCGTCTCCCTTTCTCTCTATCTCTGTCACTTTCTATTCAGAGCAGATTAGCAGCTATCAAACTGCTGGCAGACGCTGACTCATGAGACGGCTCGTCTGCGTGTGTGTGTGTGTGTGTGTGTGAGCGGAGACGAGGTTAATCTTTAGTCAAATCTCTGTTTAACCTTCGCTGGTGGCACCGATGAGTGTGTTGTTGTACTTCTGGTACCTCTGCTACTGTAGCTGTCACACACACACACACACACACACACACACACACACACACACACACACACACTGTTGTTATATGTACAGAAACACACACACACACACACACACACACACACACACACACACACACACTGTTGTTATATGTACACACACACACACACACACACACACACACACACACTGTTGTTATATGTACACACACACATACACACACACACACACACACACACACACTGTTGTTATATGTACACACACACACTGTTGTTATATGTACACACACACACACACACACACACACACACACTGTTGTTATATGTACACACACACACACACACACACACACACTGTTGTTATATGTACAGAAACACACACACACACACACACACACACACACACACTGTTGTTATATGTACACACACACACTGTTGTTATATGTACACACACACACACACACACACACACACACACACACACTGTTGTTATATGTACACACACACATACACACACACACACACACACACACTGTTGTTATATGTACACACACACACTGTTGTTATATGTACACACACACACACACACACACACACACACACTGTTGTTATATGTACACACACACACACACACACACACACACTGTTGTTATATGTACAGAAACACACACACACACACACACACTGTTGTTATATGTACAGAAACACACACACACACACACACACACACACTGTTGTTATATGTACACACACACACACACACACACACACACACTGTTGTTATATGTACACACACACACACACTGTTGTTATATGTACACACACACACACACAGGATCAATGGCAGCACTGATGGAGGTTAAACTGACAGGATACGATGATGAATCACTTCTCTGCTGAGGTTAACCTCCTCAACTTGTACAGTCATCATACTGTCGGAGATTTCTGCTACAGCAGCACGCTGCAGGTCTCTGCAGATTTCAGTGGCCTTTCTCTTTCAATAAGCACGGGGCGGAGGGGGGGTGGGGGGGGGTGTATGCACATTTTGCAAATGTCATTTTACCTGACGTTATATTTCATCAGTTCTGCATCTTTGAAATCCTTTTTCTCTCAAAGACCGGGACGGAAAGTTTGATTTAGAAAGTGGCAGAGATCTGTTTGGGTGCATGAAAGAGGTTTAAAGTTAGGGGTGAATTGAATGACTGAATTGTATATTTCTTTTCTATTCTTCTGACTACTCAAAGCTCTTTTAAACTGCAAGTCACATTCACACATTTGCAGAGGCTGCTGTGTAACGTGACCATCAGAAGTAACTAATCCCTTTCTTATGCATTCATACACCACAGACGAAGCATTTTTAATAAACAGGACAGTGGATAGAGTCAGAGATCAGAGAGAGAGAGAGCGAATGACATGCGGGAAAGGAGCCAAAGGCCGAATTCGAACCCGGGTCGCCCGCTCTTAAGGACTAAAGCCTCTGTACACAGGGCGTGCACACTAACCACTACACTATGCCCAACATAAGATCAGAGTAGATTAGATTAACACAATCATTTAATCAGCAAAACTGAGTTTGCACAGCACACGAGAGTCATTGATATGACAGTCTCTCTACAAAGAGCCACATTTTGTCCTATCGAGGAAAACCAGACGTTGCTATGCGTAATCGGCCAATCAGAATCAACATTTAATTCAAGTGTGCAGTAAATCTTTGCAACCTTGTGTAACTTGCTCAGTTTTAACCTCTACCTGAGTCCTTCACCTGACCGATGCACACTGGATGAATTCTTCAGAAAGCTGTGACATTCAGCCCCGAGCTGACCATGTGGTGAATGTTTGGAGATCTATGGTGGTGCGTCAGGTGACCCAGTGCATTGTGGGTCTCGTGTTTGCAGAACAACAGGCAAGAGGAGGAGGATGCACCAAGGACTGCACAGAGCTCCCTCCCTCCTTAAGTTTTTCATGAGACTGTTGTGTGTGTTGATGGAGAGTCTCGTCTTGTAGTGAGCATACAGCACCATCAGAAGTTCAACATTAGCAGTCAGACGACGCCTCACTGTTGCAGCCTGACCTTTGGGTTTGTGATGAGGTGTACTTCTGATGCACAGGGCGGCCAGGGGGATAGCAATGCTGGTTGTGCCTGTTGTTTTACACATTAATGCAGAGAACGCTATCTTGACTGAAATAACCACAGAATTTAAAACTGCTATGCAAGACACACCGCTGTGTAGCTCTGTAGTACCATCTGTGTCCACCAGGGGGAGTTTGTAATCCTGTTAGCTACCTGTACGCTAGTCAAGCTCTCAGAAGCAAGCAGAACTCCACAAGCTTTATTTACTAAAGCGTTTATCACCGTTTAATTTTAATGCACCATTATGACCTTAGGAGGGAGGAAGGACGGGGAAAAAGTGGCGCCATCAGCCTGGTTTGGTCGCAATGCATCCACTTGCAATACACAATGAATGCATCGGCGAGTTATCAATCAGGTCAGGTTGCATCATGGAGTGAATCAAGAATAATGTCTGATGTCAAATAAGGAGAAACCGCACTAAATGGGTGAAAGCATGGATACTACAGCGGCATGCTCAAGGGGGCTTTCCTGAACCTGAGAGGAGAGCTGGAGAGAAATGAAACCTCTGAACAACCAATCAGAGAGACTCCTCTCACCAACCGCCGATGCCGATTCAAAATAAGGCCGGCGGTTAGGGGCGGAGCTGAACACTAGCCTGACTACCATAACTCGTATCGCTGAGTCCAACCATGAAACCATGAAAAAGCACTTGTGATGATTCTAGCTGTATTCTAGTTCAGCCTTCTTCATGTTTTAATGAGAAGACATGAATCTGTTTCTGCAGGGACATGAACATCCACTCGACCTCACATAATTAAGATGTTGTTCTCTTTCTCTAATGGAGATTTCCATTTCACTCTAAAGGTCATGGGAAGCACACGCTCTGTCCATACCGGAGCAGAGGGCGTGCATTCTCAGGAACAGGAACGATCAGGTTCCGACGGAGGAGGGAAAGGGTAGAGGGGCGGAGAGACCCGGAGCAGATTTCCATAGTTTCTCTTCAGACCCCGGAGCACGTCTCAGTCTGATCTCAAGTCAAATACAGAAGCTTAAGTCAGAGGTCCAACACGTCAGAAATATGAGGCAGCAGCTTTCCATCGAGCTTTTTTGATCTGCTCATGAATCCTGAGGGGTTAAGAGTGTGAGGTTCAGGTTTAACGAGGGGAGGGGAGGTAGGTTCAGGTTTAAGGAGGGGAGGGGGGGTTTGAGTGACAGCTGGCTCAGATCACAACAAGAGAAAGTTTAAAGGGAAAACAAACGTCAATGTTGACCTCTTATGTAACGTATGTTTGTTAGAAAGTCTATGTGAGTTTGTTGTATATTATGAATATTTACTAAAACTTCATATCTGGAATATACCTAAGAGCACTTTTTACAAGACAGGAGACAAGACGAGAGACTAAACAAGAGACAAGACCAGACAATAAATGAGACAATACAAGAGACTAGAGATGAAACGAAATACAAGACGAGATAAAACAAGACCAGACAAAAGACAAAAGAAGAGACAAGACCAGAAAAGAGAAAAGACAAGAGACTAGACGAGAGACAAAGTGAGACAATACAAGACAAGAGACAAGACAAGATGAGACAAATCACAAGACGAGACACAGGACGAGATAAAACAAGACCAGACGAGAGAGAGAGATGAAACCAAATACAAGACGAGATAAAACAAGACCAGACAAAAGACCAGACAAGAGAAAAGACCAGACAAGAAATGAAAAAAGACAAGAGATAAGATAACAGAATACTAGAGACAAGAGACAACACGAGATGAAACAAGAGACTAGACGAGAGGCATAACAGAGACCAGACAAAAGACAAAACGAGAGACGATCCTTTAATGATCCCTCTTGAGTAAAAAGAGTTTCAGCAACACAAAGACAAAAATAACCAAGTGAGTCAAAACTAACAGAAACAGAAAAGATCAAATAAATAACTATCTGTCAACATCCAGTTTATGATCAGGTAAAACTTTACAGGACGACATGTTCTTAAACCTGAACAAACTGAGGACGATCTGCAGCAGAAACATGATAAACATGTTGGACATCTCGAGCACATGAAGTGCAAAATGTAAAAACTGTGTCCTTAGAGAGTCGTGGAAAAAAAAGCATCTTCAAATGAAAATGAAGCTGAAAACTCTTCCAGATGATTTTCTGTAATTTTCTTTCATTTCTTTGTTTTCATAATTTTTTTCATCAGACGATCTCTCTGTCTCTCATCTTTTGTCTGGAACAGTACGCAGGGTTATCGAGCACATCTTATTCCACTCAAGTGTTCATTAGTTTAATGCATCCTTTTAGTAATAAACAATAAAGTCAGACCTCAGAAGAATCTGAAGAAGCTGCTTCCTCTCTGATATCACATGTCCTCGTGTGTGTGTGTGTGTGTGTGTGTGTGTGTGTGTGTGTGTGTGTGTGTGTGTGTGTGTGTGTGTGTGTGTGTGTGTGTGTGTGTGTGTGTGTGTGTGTCTCAGTGTGTGTGTTCGTGCTGCAGACATAACGGCCTGTGCTCTCCTCCTGAAAGGCGGTGGCCATGTTGGTTCAGTGCAGCTTGATTTATTTGCAGCCGCTCATTTCTCAGCCCGGCCTCTCGCAGGATGTTCCCCGCGAGTCTGCTTGAGCCTCGTGCACCGCCAGCCGCCGCTGCAGGCTGTCCAGGAAACTGAAGCCTTCTTTTCTCCCCGAAGAGTCGAGCTCTTTTTATCTATTTTTTGGGCTAAACAATCTTCTGTCAGTTAGAATAACTTCCTCCCCCTGCAGACGTTTAGACTCTCCTGCTGGAAACATTTTCTGCTGCAGGTGTGTGAGTCTGTCTGCAGGTGTGTGAGTCTGTCTACAGGTGTGAGTCTGTCTACAGGTGTGAGTCTGTCTGCAGGTGTGTGAGTCTGTCTGCAGGTGTGTGAGTCTGTCTACAGGTGTGTGTCTGTCTACAGGTGTGTGAGTCTGTCTACAGGTGTGAGTCTGTCTGCAGGTGTGTGAGTCTGTCTACAGGTGTGTGAGTCTGTCTGCAGGTGTGAGTCTGTCTACAGGTGTGTGAGTCTGTCTACAGGTGTGTGAGTCTGTCTACAGGTGTGAGTCTGTCTACAGGTGTGTGAGTCTGTCTGCAGGTGTGTGAGTCTGTCTACAGGTGTGTGAGTCTGTCTGCAGGTGTGTGAGTCTGTCTACAGGTGTGAGTCTGTCTACAGGTGTGTGAGTCTGTCTGCAGGTGTGTGAGTCTGTCTACAGGTGTGTGAGTCTGTCTGCAGGTGTGTGAGTCTGTCTACAGGTGTGTGAGTCTGTCTACAGGTGTGTGAGTCTGTCTACAGGTGTGAGTCTGTCTGCAGGTGTGTATCTGTCTACAGGTGTGTGAGTCTGTCTACAGGTGTGTTTCTGTCTACAGGTGTGTGAGTCTGTCTGCAGGTGTGTTTCTGTCTGCAGGTGTGTGAGTCTGTCTACAGGTGTGAGTCTGTCTGCAGGTGTGAGTCTGTCTGCAGGTGTGTGAGTCTGTCTGCAGGTGTGTTTCTGTCTACAGGTGTGAGTCTGTCTGCAGGTGTGTGAGTCTGTCTACAGGTGTGAGTCTGTCTGCAGGTGTGTGAGTCTGTCTACAGGTGTGTTTCTGTCTACAGGTGTGTGAGTCTGTCTGCAGGTGTGTGAGTCTGTCTGCAGGTGTGTTTCTGTCTGCAGGTGTGTGAGTCTGTCTACAGGTGTGAGTCTGTCTGCAGGTGTGAGTCTGTCTGCAGGTGTGTGAGTCTGTCTGCAGGTGTGTTTCTGTCTACAGGTGTGAGTCTGTCTGCAGGTGTGTGAGTCTGTCTACAGGTGTGAGTCTGTCTGCAGGTGTGTGAGTCTGTCTACAGGTGTGAGTCTGTCTGCAGGTGTGAGTCTGTCTACAGGTGTGATTCTGTCTGCAGGTGTGAGTCTGTCTGCAGGTGTGAGTCTGTCTACAGGTGTGTGTCTGTCTGCAGGTGTGTGAGTCTGTCTGCAGGTGTGTGAGTCTGTCTACAGGTGTGTGTCTGTCTGCAGGTGTGTTTCTGTCTGCAGGTGTGTTTCTGTCTGCAGGTGTGTGAGTCTGTCTACAGGTGTGAGTCTGTCTGCAGGTGTGTTTCTGTCTGCAGGTGTGTTTCTGTCTGCAGGTGTGAGTCTGTCTACAGGTGTGTGTCTGTCTGCAGGTGTGAGTCTGTCTGCAGGTGTGAGTCTGTCTACAGGTGTGTGTCTGTCTGCAGGTGTGAGTCTGTCTGCAGGTGTGAGTCTGTCTACAGGTGTGTGAGTCTGTCTACAGGTGTGTTTCTGTCTGCAGGTGTGTTTCTGTCTACAGGTGTGAGTCTGTCTACAGGTGTGTGTCTGTCTGCAGGTGTGTGAGTCTGTCTGCAGGTGTGTGAGTCTGTCTACAGGTGTGTTTCTGTCTACAGGTGTGAGTCTGTCTACAGGTGTGAGTCTGTCTGCAGGTGTGAGTCTGAGCCAGCTAACAGCAAATACCGACCATTTGCTACAAACACAAACAAGTTTTTACTCGAGTGTGAGACGCTTCCTAAAGCACTCTGCTGGACTTCAGCAGGACTCAGGATCTGATGTTCTTCTATTTCAATAAACAGATAAAAAGAAGTTGCTGTTGACACAAAAGGTCACAGAGGTCAGGATGGAGGCGTCTCTGTTTGAACATATCTTACATTCAGTCCAGAGTCGTATTAAATAATGTTTCAAACCATTTTTTATAAAGCTGAAAATGTTTGAATAATAATCGTCCATCCAGTGAGAAGAGTTTATAAATCTGAGAGTGAAAGAAGAAGGGGAAAGTCGAGTGGGGGGGCGTTGGAGGAGATCAGACAGGCAGGGGGGAGGGGCGGGTTGTGGAGGACTTTGAAAGTGAGGATGAGGAGTCTGAAGTGGATACGCTGGAGGACGAGGACTCAGTGGAGATTATGAAGGACGGGGGTGATGTGAGACGGTGAGCAGCAGGATCCTGAATGTATTTGTAGTTTCTTGATTTGATGTTTTTGATGCTTGATTGTTTTGGACGATGAGCCGTAGAGGAGACTGTCGCAGTAGTCCCGTGTGGAGGTGATGAATGTGTGGGTGAGGGTCTCAGAGGCTGGGAAGGAGAGGGAGGGACAAAGGGGGACGGGGGACAAAAATCTCTGTGTTGATAATTCAATAAAAAACTATTTAAAAACAGAGATGGCCATTTCAGGATTGTGTGTGTATTCAGTTGTCTTGGTCTCGAGACCACTTCTTGAAGACCTCAGTCTCGCCTCGGAGTCTAAAGCATTTTTTTGGTCTCGGTCTCAGACTGGGCGGACCGGTCAAGACCCCCACTGATTCGTTTTTCCACGTCATTACTGAGAGTGGAAGGAAAATTCATCTTTCTAAAAGAATAAATAACTTCGGTCTAAGTGAGAGACACGCCCCCTAAACACAAGATGATGATTATATGAGATGAGATATTTATGGTCTTGATCCCTAAATGTCTTGGTCTTGACTCGGTCTCGCCTGGTTTTGGTCTTGACTCGGTCTTGGAGCACTCTGGTCTCGGATGTGTCTTGGTCTTGGTCTTGACTCGGTCTCGCCCGGTTTTGGTCTTGACTCGGTCTTGGAGCACTCTGGTCTCGGGTATGTCTTGGTCTCAGTTGTCTTGATCTTGGTCTTGTCTTGGTCTTGGAGCACTCTGGTCTCGGGTATGTCTTGGTCTTGGTCTTGGTCTTGTCTTGGTCTTGGAGCATTCTGGTCTCGGGTATGTCTTGGTCTTGGTCTTGGTCTTGACTTGGTCTCACCCTGACTTGGTCTTGGTTTGTCTCGGTCTCGATCCCTGAATGTCTTGGTCTTGACTCGATCTTGGAGCACTCTGGTCTCGGGTATGTCTTGGTCTTGGTCTTGACTCGGTCTCGCCCCGGTTTTGGTCTTGACTCGGTCTTGGAGCACTCTGGTCTCGGGTATGTCTTGGTCTCGGTTGTCCTGGTCTTGACTCGTACTCAGGATATGAAACGACCTCATGAGGATGTTTCTTCTTCCTAAATGTGTTTCTGAGCTTTAACCACATCTCATTAGTATTTATTCTGAACATTAAAATCTCTTTTCCATCCCCCTCTGTTTGATTTTCTCTCCATTAAACATTAAAAAATAGAGCCGTGCTCAGAAGGCGAGGGCGCCGCGGGCTGACAGCGGCCTCTAAGATGTGATCCGTCTCTTCTGGCCCTCACAGCCGCCGCTCGGAGCGCTGCCATAGTTCAAAAAGTGATAGCACAAACACAAAGCAGCTGCCTGAATGGAGCGCTGTACGGACGCAGGATACAGTTTTTAATTTCAGCCCTCAGCAGATCAGCGCCACCCTTCATTAACCCGCCCTGACCCACTCATTAATTCACATTCCTGCTCTAATTGGGCGGCGGTGTGTGTAATGGCTGCTGTACTCTCGCGCTCTCCGTGCAGAATAGAAAAGAAATGATTAAGAAAAGTGACATCGCTGAGAGTGCTCTGTATTCACAGCTCCGTCTGCGAGCCACATGTGGGGAATGAATAACATCTTGTGAAAAGATGGAAACGTAATTAAATTAAGGAGGAGGGGGAACAAGTGTGCGGAGAAGGATGAGCCCAGAGAGGCCCGTCAGCGGGGGAGCGATGTGTGGGCTCCGTCGTTTAAAGCAGGTGCTAATGACTTACAAAAACAAAATGCATTCAACGAGTAAACAACCAACAAAAATCTTTATCCAATCACAGGAACCTCAGAATGTATCTCTACATTTACAAAATCCTTCAGCTGCTGGCAGAAATGAATTCTTTTGAAGCAGTTTTCTCTTTACTGTGTAAAGAGTAAAACACAGCTAATGCTAGCTAGCAGCTAAAGTTAGCCTAATGGGCACTGCATATGAGAGAGGTAGCTTAATTTAAGCCAGTGATACCCAAGCAGCAACCTCCGCGGTTGAAAAATAAAGCAAATGTTAGAATGTAAAATCCTGCAGTTCCTGGAGTGTCCACTAGAGGCTGGCTGCAGAAGCACAGGAAGTCACATACACACCCATTCTGAAAAGCCTGTTTTTACAGCAGAGATTAACATGTTTACAGCCTGGTTCAAAAAACCAAATAGGTGTGATTAGCTCATGTCTCGATGGACACACACTGTACGGGGGGTGAATGTTTTGATGACTCATCAGTTTTGATTTGATGAAGGATAAGAGTTATTCACAATAAGGCGTGTAGCTGACCTGATTGACAGGTGGGCGCGGTGTAACGGTTTGTCAGGAGGTTTAAAACCCGCCTCAGCTCCAGCTCTCAGCCTGTCGTTAGGTTGACTGAAAGTTAGACTGAGACCAGGTCTTCATTTCCAGCTGATCTATCGTCCAACATTAGATCTGTTATTGTCTGTATGATAGAACCTTAGATTATATTAATGTAACACGTTGTATAATGAACCATCTGGTGACTGTGCAATGGTCTCACACGCTTCAAGACACCCACTGGTTTGATTACGCACGGTCACATGTGCAATGTCTTGCATTCAAAGCGTTTTCATGGGTTGCCATTAAGTAAAAGCTGCTGATTCGTGCTCTTTTTTAAAACCTCCATATGCTGCGTGGCTCCACTCCGCAGAGCTGCTAATTTCTGCAACAGTAGAACATTTTATTCCCCAGCTCAAAGAGAAGACATTAAAGGCCCCGTCCAGGTGTGTCACCACGGTCAGTAACACCTCTGTGTGTTTGCAGTCATGGAAAATGTTTTCACCATGACTCTCTCTTCCTGCAGAAACAAAAAACTATACAGTACAGCTGAACACTTAGCAGCAATAAGGCTCAAAGTTTGAGACCGGGTCAGAGTGTATGAGAAGGCTGAGGCGCTCTGCCTGACAGTCTAAACTCAGGACACAATAGTAATGGTTGCAGGAGAATCTCTTTTAATATTTCCATTTATTTTAAACAGTGATGTACATCTGTTTTCAGTGGGAATCAACACATTTCTTTATGTTCTGAAAATATCAAACTAAGTGCTCAGTAATTGGAGAAGGTCGGTGGTTTTAATGTACCCACAGCTTCTGTAAAGAAAAACATCCCGACCTTTACATCTTATGAAAAAGTCTATTTTTAAATCCTGCCAGCTAATGTGTTTACTGCAGACTATTAACTATCTCTGTTTTAATAAATACTGTATAGCCGAATAAACACAACCGTGATATCTACAGGTGATGAATTTGTTTCCATTTTTTTTAATATGCACGCCGGCTGCAACGCGGCAGAAACAATAAACAACATGTGATTTAAGATGAAAACGTAAAAGTCCACGCAGCACAACGTGAACTCAAACGAGCGCTCAGAGATTTGAGACGAGTTTCACCTGTGAAGGATTTTCTGAGGAATTCTGCTGATCCGCTCCCTCGGTTCTTCCCGGTTCTGCTGTTTTCCTCCTCTGTGTTGAAAGTGATGACTGCTGGGAAATGGAGTTTTGTGCACTGATCCCACATCAGCACTTCCTAATTGGAGAAAGTTGTGGAAATAATAATAATCATGTGGCTGCTGCGCGGAGATGATCAGCTTACAGGTGGCCCATCCTTCACATGCTGACCCTCTCTTTCTCCTTCTCTCCTCAGGTGATTAGAGAAATCCCCCGGACCCAGTCAGAAACCCTGAATCAGCACACTCATACACTGAGGTGAGCGTGTGATTGAGTCTGTAGTTCTAGGTGTGTTTGTTTTGAAGCTTTCACGGCGCTGGATGGTGATTTGAGATGTGTCACTTCAAGCTGCTGGGAGGAGTTTCTAACTGGTTATGAAACAGGCTGAGGTAACCCTGATGTTTCTTTATGAGAAGATGATCAGCTGATCATTTCTGACATTGTCATATTTATTGTCTGTAACAGCTGCTGCAGGGTACGAGTCAGATGATGTCATTATCTGCATGCGGCAGAAAAATGATTTTTTTCCCGACTTTTTCCAGAGTAAAGATTCTTAATGTGTGATAGATTTGACTGTTGGTGACGGCAGGATCACATTGTTCATCAGAAGACCACTCCCACACATACAGGACTATATTATCTTAGTCCACAGGGGGGCGCCAAACTCAACACAAAGCGAAAGTTCCTCACAGCGCTTGAAGAAAAAGTGTTGATTAGATGATTTCTAGATCCTCACCTGTCTTTAAAAGTTAATATCATTTATTCTCATGGTGTGTTTGAGTTTATCATTTCATGCAATGCGTTAACAAATTTTAACATTTAAACCTGTGCAGGGAGGCGTGCTCACATGTAGGCCGGCCTCGCTTCATGATTAATGACGACATGTCGATATGAGTGTTTTCAGGGGAACCTTCATTTTTTCACACCTGTATCTGGTTTGCTTTGTTCAGATTCACTTGGTGAAATGATCCAGTGCTTGTCCCTCCTCTAGTTTTTTTATCGAAAGGAGTCCGCTCCAGGAAGTGCTGCGACGCATTCTTATGACATCACGCCTGTGAAACAGGAAGCACAATTCAATGTGTGTGTGTGTGTGTGGGAAGGAAGAGACTGTGTAGGCCTCGCTAGCTGCTGAAGCTAACTATCCAACCAGCTAAACAGTCCCCAATAAAACTCCACAAAATGTTGCTGACTCATGAAGTTTACTGAGGTTTCTTTATTGTGAAACTGAAAACAATAAAAAAAAGGTCCTTATTAATAAACACAATAAGGCAGTTGACTGTGCATGTCTACACATGTTAAACAAGCTAATGTAGCAACACAGCACTAGCATATAGCATCTTAAACAAATGAATGGTAAAGTTAACACTAGCTTAGCAGTTAGCATCTATATAGATACAAAACACGTCCTTTCTAAAATGAATACACACAGTATCAACGTTTATACTTACAGACGTTGCATTAGCGTGCAGGAGTAGAAGAAACTACTCAACAAATCACGCCACTGCGGAGGTTAAGACGGTGACAGCAGGTCAGAGACGGCTCGCTGCTGCTCCCTGACCTGACAGACTTTGACAGATCGTCCGAGAATAACTGAAAATGACAGAACTGAAAGATAGAAGTAGTGGTTCTCCAAACAGTCCAGGAGTGACAGCACCCTAAACTCTGCCCATGGATTCACTTTGATTCTTCTTCTTCTGTTCCGGTGAAGCGGAGCAGAGAAGCACAGGTGTCTCTCCTGAATGGCGGCCTGACGCAGCATCTGTTGAGAGGCCGCTCGCCTCTTTCTGCTGGCTTTGTTTTAGAGGTGCGAGTAAAAACAAAGGCACTGGAGCACTCGGCTGTGCTGTGGCTCGTATTGTCATGTTGCCAGAGCGTTCACACTGATTTCACAGGTGTTTCCTACGACAAGAAAACAGGAAATGGCTTTATAAAATCAAATAGAGGCGGTGAGAGAGAGAGAGAGGCCGTGGTGTAGCACGGCTTGTGGAACACGTTCGGCTCACTTTCCTGCCAACGGACTGTAAAATAAAAGAAGTGACTTCAACAAGACAACAAAGGGTCGGGATGTGTAGCAGCTTTTGTGCGGTCGCTTATCTTCGTCCCTGCTAAAAAGGGCCTGAGGCTGCAGGAGGATGCTGAGATTATTTTTAGTCCATCTGACAAAAAGACGGAGGTCAGGTTCGGGTCAGCCGAGCGGCCGGTTCATTCGAGGATTAGTTTCAGACGGCGAGCGGAGACGGGAGGAGTCTCTTCTTCTGTGTTTGTGCTAAATCCATCCATGACAACAACGAGGCCAATAAAGATCCCAGGAGCGACGGCATGGTGAGTCACACGCTGGCTTTGCCAACAGCCATGAATGTGAGGCTGGGGTGTCTCTCTCGCTTGTGGGCAAACATTCATGCAGCAGGAGGAGACGAGTGTGTTGAACCCGTCGGTGGTGTTTTCATGCAGTTTGAGAATCTTTTTGAGGAGCGCATCATTTTTTTACTTCTTTTCTGTCACATCAAAACAGTCGTTGCAAGAAAATGCTAATGGCCAAACTTTTTGTCTTCTAGGTCTTCTTGTTCTGAGAACGCCTCTGAAACATTTTTTAAATAATGAACTAAAATAAGAAAAGCAGACGAGCTGCCAAGATCCAAAAATAGTGAAACTGGGTTATTCAGAGACGGTGAATGTTTAAACTTCTCGTTATAAGAGTCTAAAAGTTTTCTGTCTGTCAGAGGTATTTTTTTGTTGCTATACGATTTTTTATATTTTTAAAATTATGTAGAACCGAACTGCATTGTCCATAAATATTCAACATGAGGAAGCTTAAGGTTGACTTTAGGAGCTCAACTCAGTCGTTTTCTAATCTGTTGTGATAGCAACACAAGGACGGGTTTTAAGGTACCCTAAAACCACAGTTCCAAGGTCTCCCTTCTCCTGCTGTTCCAGCTAACACTTGAGATTTAGTGTCTTTTTAAATGTTCTCATATTCTGTTAAATCCTCTTCTCCATGTTCCTCTAACTCTAATATGGGTCTCTAGTCCGTTTACAAACCCCCCAATGATGAGAAAAGTCCATCCTCTCCATCTTCTGCCTGCTCCACTTTTCAGAAAATGTGTGCTCAAACAGGCCGTTTGGAGATTTTCCCTTCATGACATCACAAAGGGCAGTAGCCCCTCCCCCAGGTGGGTGACACTCCCACAGCTAGGTGTTTGTTCTGCCCTCTGAGTCTGCCTTCTCACCGTAAACAATAGGACATGGAGCGAGAAAGCACCGAGTACACCCGAGCGTCTTCCAGAGAGGGGGCGTGGTCAGACACAGCTCATTTACATATTTAAAGGTACAGACACAGAAACAGCCTGTTCTGAGCAGGGCTGAAATAGAGGGGTTTATAGACATGATCAAATACAGGATCAGAGTGGATTTAGAACAAGAAACTTCACACACATGTTTTAAGGAGCTCTGAGACTTATTTACACTGAAGAAGAGGAGGATATGTGACCTTTAAAGAAAGGGTCATTAGTTGAGACCAAACAGCGCATTAAAGAGACATTTTTATTAAGACGGTTCAAGTGAGCCTTCCAGAGAGGGGGCGTGGTCAGACACGGCTCATTTGCATTTACAGCCACAGACACAAGAGCACACTGCTACGACTACTGTACGTGCATGTTTGTTACTGAATATCATTAGCATTATTAGCTTTGTGATGTTCTTTGAGCTATGAGCGGCAGCATCTGTTCTCGTTGGATCAGACACTGAGTGAGAACTTCCTGCTCAGAACACCAGCAGCTGTTCTGCTTTCTAAACTGGGTCATTAGTCAATGAACCTATATTCTGTGATTTTGAAACGAGTTGATGAGAATACATGATGACAAAGTGCAACTGCATCTGCTAAGTGTCCACGGGCTAGTCCTACCAGCGTTCATATGTGGAGGTTTGAATCTGAGATGAACTTCAGATGTGGAGTATCAGAACAGACACAATCCTTCAGAAGTTTACTTTTCTAAAAAAAAGAAATGCATCGTGACTCCCCTCAGGGACGTAAATATTGACAAGTCACTCTTAGATCCAACACTCCCCTTTGCATGTCTGTGTTTCTCTGTTTGTGCATGAGCGCACACGACCCCCCCCCCCCCCCCCCCCCCCTCGTGTTTCTGTTTTTGTTTTTCTGAGCTTTATTCTTCAAAGAAGTTCACTCTTTGTGATTTCCAGCAAGAACCAGTTTCCATGTTTTTCAGAAAGAGTTCTGTCAGTGAGGATGTGTCTCTTCAAAACTTCAAGTTATTTTGAGATAGACGGATAAATATTGTGATTGTGATATTTAGACATGACGAGTACAGTACTTAGTAGCCGGAGAGTCAAAGAGGAAAGAGCAGTTCAGAGTAAATGTGGTTTGATAGAAATCAACACACCAAGGGTACAGACCTCCTTTAAAGACACGACACTGACTGACAGGTTGCACGTCTGCTCGGGACAGGAGCTGCCAGATTCCTCTGCCCGAGTTGCAGGTTGGAACAGAAAAGTTTTATCTGCTCGCTGTTTGGAGTAGGGAAAGTGTTCGGGGGTGTTTGGTGACTTTTCCTGCAGCCTGGCTGGAGATCCAGACGGTGAAGCACAGAGGGAGCGAACACGCTCAGTGAAGCTGCGGCCGAAGTCGTTTCAGTCACAATGTGGGAAATAAATCCACCGTTCAAGATTTGAACTGACCAGACGAACGTGTTCATGACCAACTGGACAAAATAATGCAGGTAGCTGAGAAGATCAGGGGATCTTAGAGGTCACATATGATGCAAAACATTTACATTTTCAGAATCAGAATCAGAAACTGGATTGTTACAGTTGTTCCTAAATATACAATATAGAAGTAGAAATATAGTAATAAAAATATGAATCAAATAGAATAATGTAAGTAAGATATAAATAATAGATACTATAAATATTTACATGACTAAGAGTCAGATGGAATATAAACACACATTATCAAGATTATTGCACTGTTTGTTTCTATATTGCACTTTGTTATCATGGACATATTATTCATTATTATTATATTGCAGTTTTAATGAATAATGAGTTATGGTGGAGGTTACAGTTTTTCAGTTTTTTTTGTTTTTTTTCCAGACTGAAATAGTCCAGGGTCATTTTATAGTCGCTCTGACGCTGACCAAAAACACAAAACCTGTCTCTCACTCGCAAACACGTCTGTCTCTCTGGAGTTTAAGGAAGAAGGCGTCCCGGTGTTCCAGCCCTCAGCTACTCTTCAATAACGAGCAGGCTCGAGCACCAGCTTACATTCAATCAATGGCCGGCGTGCACCAACAGCCTTTTTCCAATCAGGAGTTGAAGTTCCAGCGAGATAATGTTGAGCTAAAATCCTCCATGAGATTTGCTTTTACAGGGTAAATAAATAAATAGCTTTATTTATATAGCACCTTTAAAAACAAATGTTTACAAAGTGCTGTGACAGAGAAAGCAAATACAGCAACACAACAACAGAACAGAGATCAACAGAGAGGGCAAAATTATATAAACGCAAATAACAGGAGTAAGATTCAACAGGCAGGTATGGAGAGGCAGTTCAATACAGTGAAGGAAGAGTAGTTTAAAATGAAGATAAAAAGAAGGGATAAACGGGACATTGGTTAAATGAATAAAGCAACAGAGAGCTGAAGAGTTAAACCATAAAAGGAGCAGGAAAATGAACACAGGAAGGGATACATTTGGAGGCTAAAACATTTAAAGAAGAGAAAGATAATAACATAATTTAATGATATTATTATAATTTAATTAATTTAATAATTTAATAATATGGGTTTGTTTTCTCCTTGTTTTTACAAAAGGACACAAAGAGCATCCAAGGACGTCGAACAGAATAAAAGAATCATAAAAACTCTCCCAACAAAAAGAGAGAGAGACGAGTGTGTGAGGAAGAAGAGAGCTGGATAATAAAATAATGTTCTGTTTTAGAACTGAGTGACTGCACTGTTTGATTTGAATTAAAAATACCAACGGTCAAAAGTTATAGCAGTTTAGAGAGAGAGAGAGAGAGAGAGAGAGAGAGAGAGAGAGCTCTCATAGGTCAGCCTCATGAAATCTACATTCTTTGCTTTTGTATGCCTCCTTTAGAGAAAAGGTTGAACTGGAGGAAAAGATGAGAAGATGAGCGGAGCGAGGAGGAGGATTAGTTTAAAAGTACGCTGAGATGAAGAGATGTGAGGGGAGGATGGAGGAATTATGGCGCAGAGAGAAGAGAGATTAAAATGGAGGAGGAGGCGGAGGAGTGGAGGTGTGCAGGCGGAGGAGGAGGTGGAGAGGGTCACATGACGGCCTGGCAGATCTTCAAAAAGGCTCCCGGCAGCCGTCCAGCTGCTTCTGAAGGCCACAACTTCCACCAGCCTGAAACAATACACGGACGAGCGCAGGGGGGGGGGGGGGGGGAGTACAAAATGAAATATGAATTGAAAGACGCTCGGTCGGGACACAGGAGGATGCAGGGAAATGTTGTTTCTGAGACAAAAAACAAAAAAACATGAACTCTGAATCCTCAGAACTGCTTCTCCTGTCACATACAGAGAAGAAAACTAAATCATTGAAATGAATAAAAACAGAATGGTTCTTCCTGGTGACTCAGCTGGGAGGAGCCTCCACCTGCAGGAACGAGCTTTTCTGTGCACACCTCATTAAACTCAAACTACCTCGTTCCTCCGTTGCTGCATGCTAACATGCCTGAGTCTCTGGTTTCTGGATGCTCTGGTATGAAGCTGAGGTTTTTATAATTCATGGACGACTCCTAAATCCAGCATGTTTTCAACCTGGACGCCTGGAGGAGGGAGCCTCAAGAACGCCGAGCGGGTCTGTTGAGGTCGGCTGCAGAGGCTTCAGGGGCAGATCAACCATCAGGATTCTTAAGGACATGGAGGGGGTCGTGGTCAGGCCCTACCATCGAAGCCCTCTCCAGCGCCGGCAAACAGACTAGTCGTTGGCTCTTGGTTTGAGAGGAGAGGAACTACCTGGGCATCAAAACATCATCAGGGCGAGTAGAGCGAGAGGTGACGCACAGGGGCGGGGGGGCACACCTTGGACGGTAGATTTTATCGATGAGCCCTCTAGAGGTGTCATCGAATCACCTTTGAAGGACGGTGCCCACCTGATGACCTCTCACCCCGCCTCAAGTATCCAACCTAGCAACCGGATTAACCATTTGGGCAAACGGGGAAGTGCCCAGGGGCCCCGAGATCTGTAGAGGGACAGTGCCACCGCCACCCGTCATACCCCTTCTCTGATTCTGTGGTGGGGGGGGCTGTAGTGAATTCCAAGCCCACTCACATCATCTCATGTGAATGCAGGTCTTAAGGGATTGTATCCCCTCGTCCTCAGATTGAACTCGACTTGGGCGCCACATGAAGCCCCCGGGGTTGATTTCCAGCCTTCAGCTCTTTCCTTCATGTCACCTCCTCTCTCCTTCCTTTTCTCCCTTTAGCCTCCACACAAACATTTAATCACATTTTAAGTCTGAGGCAAAGACTCGGAGCCCCTTCAGGAGAGCTCAGAGAAAGTCAGTGTCGCTGTCCGTGGTGCTGAAAATGCTTCTCGACTTTTAAAGTATTTCAGTAAACGTGTTTGTGAGCCTGTCGCGCATCAAAACAACAAATCTCACCAAATTAAATGTTTAACAGCTTCAGGCTCGATTTTATTCAATTACAGCATCAAAAACAACATCTCGTATGCTATCTTGATACAGTGATGCACACAGGGACAGTGGAGCGTCTAACAGCATTAATCCACAATCTGCTCCTCTCCAAACTTTCATTTTGTAGAAGAACAACCCGGTCTCGTCTCCTCATCATATTTAACAATAACGGGTCAAAACACATCGGCAGCATCTGAGATAACGTCTCTGCAGCGTGCAGCAGTGTGATGCCTTTCTTGCCCTGCAGATGGGCGCTTCAATAACGTGAAAACGATGAATGCAGGTGTAAGGTAACATCTGTTTAGCTCCTGTTGGGCTGTTTTAGTCACAAACTCTTCAATATATACATTTGGATATGGTTTGTATAGAAGATCTAACTATAAGTGCATCATCTATACAGGCATGGATAAATATTTCTGTTAGCTCATTCTACGGCAGAGAAGAAGAGTGAGCAAAAAGAAAAGGAAAAAGAAAAGAATAAAATAAAAAGAGAGCAAAAGAACAAGAGAGCGTATTAACGTATCAAAAAAATAAATAAAAAATGAAAAACAAAATAAAAATGAAAAATGGGCCTTGGAGTGTTCTACTCTAATAGTATTTATTTATCTATTTTTGTTGATGTGTTCTTCAAACTTCTTGATTCAATTTGAGGAACAAATCTCCGTTTGGGTAAAAAAATAACCCAAAGTCAACTTTTTTTTGTTTCCCCCCTCGACCTCCTCTCTTGTGTTCTTAAGTTCTGTGTTGTTCCTGACATGACTTCCTGGGCAGCTGGAGCAGTTGAGTTCAGTACCTCATGAATATTCGGGGTCTCTAATCCAGAATCTAAAGGCGTCCAAAGCGGTGCAGAATTATAATCACAACTATTTGATTCTATCTGTGATTTATTTTGGATTACATTTTGCAGCAGTCGACCTTAAGATCTACTTCAGTCTGTATATGTTTCCCCAAAAAGGAGCTAAAGCAAGCTAAAAACAGTGTTTAATTAATGCCAGTGAATAAATCCCTGATTTAAACGACCTGACAGTTTAAACAGACCTCAGGGATTCAGGAAGCGTCTTCCTTTTTTTTTGTTTAGCTCGCCTGATTTTAAAGGTCTTAACAGGTCGGAAATTTAAAAAAACAAACGTGGGGAAATGTGTTGTTGATCCTGACCCACTTTAGTGTGAGGTATAACCAACCGGACCCAGTGCATGTCCAGAGGAAAACCTGTAAACCTGCACCCAGACCACCTGAGAAGGTCTGTGTGCTGCATGGCGTGCTGCATGGCGTGCAGGAGAAACAGATTTATATTGAGGCCCAAAGCATGCAAAGCAGAAGTGCAGTTATAAATAAACCGAAAGGCTTTCTGCTCGTCTCTGCTGCGACTACAGGAGCAAACGGAGGAGTGAGAGTAAAGCCCGCTGGCTTTTCAAAGCCTCTCCTGTCACTTCCTTCTGAATAATGGTCGCAGGAACTATCCTCCCATGAGGCCTTATGATAATAGGCCCATATGTGCCGGCCACGCTGACGCTAATTAATTGCTACACAAAAACTTGTGAGGTCTCTCCGTGCAGCACTGTGACCTCCAGACACGAGAGCAATGACACAGCGAACACACAGCGAGGCTTTTACAGCGCAGGGAGCAGCGCTGGGGGAGGACTGGAAGAGCAGGGAGGGGGGGCTGATTAGTTAGCAATCTGACCTTTCCCAGAAGGCACCAGCTTCTCGCCTCATTCCTTTTGTCACCAGATTAGAGAATTTAAATGCAGTGGGAGGTCAGCGAGGGATTTACTGCACAGAGCTGTCGCCCGGGATATTTCACTATCTGTGTCTGTAACATCTGTAAAAACCAAGAGAGGAGGAGGGAGGAGAAGGTATGATGCAGGAGGGAGGGCATGAGACGGGTGGAGGCACAGAGGAGCCAAGCAGAGAGATGAGGAGGAAGGGAGGGGTGTAGGACGAATCAGTGCCGGAGCAGGAGTGGAAACAACAGAAGGAGATCAGGGGAAGGTGGGATGAGAGAGGTGAGGAGGAAAGGAGGAAAGGGAGGAGGAGAGGAAACAGGGAGCGGGGATGTGAAGGCAAGGCAAGTATATTTATGTCGCACATTTCAACAACAAGGCGATTCAAAGTGCTTCACACAAGACATGAAAAGCATCATGACAGAGGAAAGAAAAGAAACATTCAAATAGAACATTTAAAAAATCACTGAAATTATTTAATCTGAAAATATGTTCAAATAAAAAGAATTCAAATAAAAGTAAAGAAATTTAAAGAGTTAAAAAAAAAGAAGAAGAAAGATGTCACTTGATGTAGAAGAAGATTGAAAGACGGAGGAAGGGGGGGGGCAGAGGGGGGGCCGAGGAACAGAAGACGAAATGAGAGGAGGGAGAAGTTTTGATGGTGACGGATGAAAAGGTGGCGCACAGGAGTGAAGACAAGAGAGAGGTGAGGAGATGAGAAAATAGAAGTGAGAGACGGAGCTGCTGTGAGTCGACAAGAACGAGACTAATGATGATGCAACGTGCTCAGAGGCCTCGACCTCCACATCTCTGCTTTCAGAGATGTTGATCCTGAAGCGTCAGGGTGAAAGACACTAAACAACCAGAACTTGACAACTTCTGCATCATTATGCTCATGCAACTTTTGGGGGAGTCTTTGTAAAGCCTCTGATGACCTCTGATGACCTCTGATGACCTCTGATGACCTCTGATGATTTGTAAAAAACAATTGTGAGGACGTCTCTGTTTTTAATCCTGTTTGATTCGTCCCATGTCTTTAATATGTAAAGTAAAAACTCCGGAACAAGTGTCCGTCCATATTTCAGCACACTCAGTGATGCTTCTCGGTACCAAACTGTTGGCATGGCAACCCAGTCGTCTTTGGACACTGCGTTGGTCCCCTGGAGACGGAACAAAGAGAGGAGGATGTGAGCGCACTTTGATGCACACCGACAAAAAAAACAAGATAAATAAGTTACGCTCGGCTCCTGAGCTGCTGGAGTAGTTTTTATTTGATTTTATTTTTAAGTCCCTCTCATGTTCAGTCTGGAGGACGTGATTAACTTGATTAATTAAAATCCATCACTTATAGAAAACAGTTATCTCTTGATTAGAGGGCTTTTTTAATGAAGATCAGTTTGTGTCAAAGTGAGGAGAAAACGCCTTCTGTGTTTTTAGAGAAAGTTACCATGAGGATGTCAAGAGAGAGGGGATGACATGCATCAAAGGGCCGAGGTCGCTGACTGTAGCCTCTGCACACCGGGTGCGCGGCGTAACCACTAGGCTATCCGGCGCCCGACATTTTGTTTGACCTGTTAGCTTCCTTCAGATAGCAGCTAGCGTTAGCATTTAGCAACTTCCACAGTATTACTTTATCTGATAATCAGCTGCTGTCTCTTTAAGGCCCCTCCTCCCCATGTGGCCCACTCTCTTCTGATTGGCCAGCTCTCTGGAAGGGGGGGGGCTGCCAGAGGAGTCCTGCTCTCCAGGTCTGGGAGAAGAGAGTCTTCGTAAGAGGTTTCAGCGGCTCACAGTACATAGAGGCTTGAAGCCGTCTGCTGAAATTCTTGGTTTCATATCGGGGAACTAAAATCAAGCTGTTTAGCGCCCTCTGCAGACTCTTCCTGGGATTACTCCAACATATGTTTACCTCATGATCTGAAACTTTGTCCATGTTTAGTTTGAACATCCAGCATTGTAACACCATATGAGAGTTTGAAAATGGCTATCAGGTCAACTTTAAAGGCAGTTTACACGGAGAAGCAGCAGACACAAAGATCAGTAAAACGTCTGTGATTCCCTGACGGTCACTTCAGAAACCAGGAGCAAAAAGAGCAGGGAAATTAAAGTTTTCCTTTGCACAAGAATGTTCATATGCTCTTATTTCACCTCAAACATCCGACTCCACCTCCTGAAAACTCTCTGCACTTTTACTGAAAACGTGTTAAAAACGTTTGCTTTGCACCCGACGCTCCGGACGCCGACCTTTTCATCACATTACTGGACGTACACGTCTGTGGAAGTACAGCAGAAGGACACACACGTCGAGAAAAGAGAAGAGAAATAGTACCGGTGCTTCATTAAGCAACGGCTCGATATACAAGCAGCACAGAGTATCACATATATTAACTCTTGACTACGTTAAAGACAGCTCGTTAATGAGTTCTCCACGAGAGTCTTAATTACCAGCTGCTGGGAGGCTCCTCGGCTGCACACCGCTGAGGGTAATGTGAGGTGACTTGTGTGGCATTCATTTTGAACTTTGTGATACATTCATGAAAAAAAGGAACTTTGAGACACTTTTTGAGGATCCAGTCGAGGAGTAAAGTTTGAACGTTTGAAACTCGAACGTGTCAGAAGAGTTTGATGTTTCATGTCAGGAAGACAGATGCCACATGGCAGGCGACAAACGTTCGGTTTAGCATCACTTAGCAAGATTACAGTTTGCTTCTAAACACTCAGAAGCCTCACCGGCGGGACAAGAAAACTGTGGCGTGCAGCAGGGAGCAGTCTGAGTGTCTTTACAGACTGTAATGTCAGAATCAGCTTGATTGGTCACATATCAGAAAAGTCGAGTCTACTTCTTGTCATGTTTTCATAAAGGCCGACTCGCACAGAAATAGCTGCAGCACAACAAAGTAAACACTCCTCGTTTAAACGTACGTATGTGACGAGTGAAGAGCCGAATATTTGGATGACGTCTCCTCGTGTCCAACACTTTTTCAGATGGGTACGAGAATATGACTGTATTTCATATTAAAGGAGCAGTATGTAACTCTGACCCCTAGTGTTTAAAATGGGTACTGCAGTCTAAATTCTAAACATCATAGAGAGCTGTCTCCCCCCCCCCCCCCTCCTCTCTAGAGTCCATGCTCACACAGGTCACCATGTGGTGGACTCTGAAGCTTCAGTGTTTATCCAGCTCTGCATGGGTCTGTAAACCTTTCTGTGTTCTAACCTCTCTCCATTTTTCAAAAAGCATCTCCAATATTGATCCTAGTTTGAGCACGTTTCTGCTCGTGGAGCTTATTAGAAACATGCAGAGGCTTTTTAGGTCGGGTACAATCACTTCTATCTGAACCACTTCTCTTGCCCGCTTCCATCGCTGCAACACCTGTTGGTTTGACCTGATAACTGCTCTCATATCTGACAAACAGAGGGGCGTCCAAAACGGCCGTGTGGGGGGTCGCCTTAAAACCGTCTACCTTCTCTGGTCCAAACAAATCCAGAGCATTCAGGAGCAGAATCTAAAGTTAGAAGGAGGACATACTGGCTGCTGCATTGTTGTCAGAGAAGTTAACTTAACGAGCGCTCCTATAGGACGACATCGGGCAGGAGAGTCGAGCATTTTAAACCTCAGGTTTTTACCTCTGAGTCATCTCATCATCAAACTGATCAAAGAGGACTACCACTGGTGTGTTTTTCTCACAGCTGGCTTCCTTTGTTTCTACATGCTGTTCTGCTTGGCAGCCATCGGTCTAATTTGAGTAATGAGCTCTCTGAGGTCACATGAACGCATCACACCGAGATGACTTGAGACTTGAACTGGGCGTCTGGGGATGGATGTGAATGTGATTGTGACATTCATAGAGCACCTTTAATCCGGTCAAACGAGGGTCAGGATAAAATATTTAAGAATAAAATAAACGCTGCTGTTGGCTCTCTGGTTTCAAACTACATCTTTTCTTTCTGTGAGAATAAGAACCTTTTCCAGAGGAAGGTTTGTGAGGTGAGGAGGTGTGATACGAGCAGGAGGAGGAGAGGAGACCCGGTCGAAGCTGCTCAATCGATGTCTCTGCAGCTCCTTTTGGTCACTGACAGAAGTCGATGGGAGGATATGAATTATTCAGACATGCCTCAAAACTCTGCAAAAACAAAAACAAAACAGTGCAGAAGTTCAGAAACATTCAGACGTGACGACGGTTTGAACAAAGAGCTGATAGTTTCATTAAAGACGTTCTGATCTCTGGTGGAACTCGCTGCAGTGCGTTTAATGAATCGCCTTCAGCGTCTCTCTATCTTTTTAATCTTACTCCTCTTTTCTCAAACTTCACCCTCCCTTACTCCACTTCTCCTTCTCTTTCTCACTTTGCTGTAAAGATGCTCCTAAAAAAAAACAATGTGCTAAACTGTAGCTGGTGATGTCATCAAGTCAGCTGCAGACTTTTT
>NC_083625.1:1541143-1543643 GCF_963584025.1 Labrus mixtus
GTGTGTCCAATCAGACTCAAAGCTGATCGTTTGCTCTTACTGACATTGTTCCCTTTTTTCTAGATCCTTGCTTGTGTTGTTCTTACTCTCTGATGTACGTCACTTTGGAGAAAAGAGTCTGATAAGTGAATTGTAGAATTGTAGCTCTGTAGCATCTTGTTTTTAAAAAAAGAAGCACAGAGCACGGCCCGATGTGAGTCCTTATTATGAATTTTAAAACACAGCCCTCGCCTGAAGTCTGGCCTTGGGTTCCTTAGGGCTCGGGTCGGGTTGCAGAACTCTTTTAGAGACTAAAATCAAACGGGGGATACTGTACATGAGCATGTAGAGATACTACAGACGATAATGTAACGATGAAGCTCCTGAGGGAAGAGAGGAAGCAGAGCATCATGCAGTCACTAAAATCATCATCTGTGCACAGATCAGCGTGTCGTCGCTCTAACAGGCCCCGCTCCAGAGCTTATGAAGATCTGATTTCTCTCCACAACTGGCAGCAGGTTCTCCAGCGGCCTCATTACCAACATCACATAAGTACACAGCCCGGGACCTTGATGCGTTCAATAATTCAGCCGCAGCTTTCTCCCCTTTGCTCAGACTGCAAATGCCAAAGGCGAGTCTGGAGGATGGCGTTCATGCTCGACTCCTGAGAGCGGGAGTAACGGCGACGGGGCGATTTGATGAACACATGGCGCGTCCCCCTCTGGAGAGGGCGGATATATCATTTTATTAGAAATAAATTAAGTAAATATCCAGCATGTCTGAAAGGTTACAGCAGCGAAACATTTGTTTGCACAGAAATATGCGGACAAATGATGACATTAAAATCGATGCGTGCATAAATAAATATGGAATAGAGATGATCGCTCTTCCAGGGAGGTTTGGCGTCGATATTATTGAGACGAGAGTGTGAACAGATTCAGACACGCTGGGTAGAGCTGCACACACATTGAGACATAACTCAGGACATGTGGGAGGGTCTAACGCTTAAAAACAACACGATGGGTAGTCTGAGCAACACGCCGTTTACAGCCGAAACATGAACCTCTGATTGTAGAAGAGTTACAGACGGTTCAGATGCTAAACAACAACTATTATCTTGTTTCTTAAAGGAGAAGTAGCAGCTTACAAGACACCAGGGGTGCGTTCGAATTGTCTTTTTTGCTTAGGAAGGTTCCTAACTGAGTGAAATGACCCGGAAGCATTTGAGTGGCGGCCATGATAAGAGCCGTTCGAATTCTCTAAAAGCTAAGGAAAGGTGGGTCAATGCTTCCTTTATAACCTCCTTTAGGATACACCGGACCATCCGTTACCAAAGGAGATGAGATGTGACGCCCCACAATTCCTTGCGGCCGCAACATTTAAAGCGAGTCGCTCATCCGACCGTTCAGGAACATTAATGATGATCGTAAAGTGACACAGATCATGAAAGAGATAAAAAGATAAGAGACATTTTTATCAGATGATGTTTTATTCAACATATTTCATTCACTTAAGAATGTTTTGTGCTGCTGTACATTTGTATAAAACATTATGTGTAGGTTATATCTTACATTAATGTAACAATTCATTTCATATTTATGTTGATGTTGATTTCTGAGTGGACAGGAAGCTGATGGTTTCACTTTTCTTACTTGTAGCCTGGTAGTCTATATTTCTTTTATTTCAATCCCAACCTCGTGGTGATCAGGATTATTTCACCGGTAAGAAGGCACAGGGGAAAGTTTTTTAGATGATCTTTTTGTAGTCCATTTTCTGAACATTGTAGTTTCAACACGGCAGACCCACGTCATTAACCTCCGCCGGCCCGTCGCATTTAATGACGTGGCCTAGTGGAAATGTGATCGGATTGTCAGAGCAACGAGATCGCCTTTCCCTAAGTCCTTTATGAAGTCTCCTCATGACGTTTCCCCGGGGTTAAAGGTGAAGTGGAGAGTGAAAGGAGATCGGAGGGACAATTCGGATGCACCCCAGAACATGAGACATTTGTTTTCATCTAACACCCCCCCCCCCCCCCCCCCCCCCCCCCCCCCCCCCCTCAGGTTTCACAAACCTCAACACTTTGGAGAAAACGTAAAGAAACCAGCTCCTCTGAGAGCTCTACGTCCTCTTCATCCGGCTCTGCAAGACATGGCCGCCATCTTTTTTTTTCTCCAGACAGCTGAAGAGTGAAGGAAGGAGGACGGGAGGGCCGAGGTCAGACCCGAACCAGCGGCTCCCGCAAAGAGGACCACAGCCGCTGCACACGGGGCGCACAACAAAACCACCTGGCTATCCCGCGTCCCCACAGCCGCCATCTTAAAGAGAGAAAGTGTGATTCTGTCTGACACACACTCCCCCGTCTTCAGTCGCCTCCTCGTCCATCAAAGACCTCTTTGAGAGTTTCTCACCCTGATCATTTTTCCGCTGAATGGTGGCGGCTCACTTATCAGATCTCCCCCCTCCCTCTGTCCCCGTTACATTATTTAAAGTGGTTTAAATGTTTAAATAACACAGTCAGAGT
>NC_083625.1:1551143-1553643 GCF_963584025.1 Labrus mixtus
ACTGTGCCCTCATTACCTCCCTCCAAATTGGCAAATAAAAGCCTGGATCACAGCTACTGCACCAAGACCAAGCCTGGGCTGAATTCTGAGAAGTTTGTACAAAAATCTGTTGTGTTAATTTACACGCTAGCGCTGCTGTTCCTCTCAACACGCTGCTGCTGGAACAACCAGCTGATGTGGTCGGAAGGAAATGCAACACCGCTGATACAACCAGTCTCGCTAAATCCATGGAGCCAGCTGACTTCATACACCGCTATCCTACGAGATGGTCGGGCAACTGCACCGTACAAACAAAGTAACATGGTGAGAGACAAGGCTACGCGATCCCACAGAAGGCTGCTCATTTACCTGTGGACAACTCTTCTTCTGGCTGGTGACGTGCAGCTGAATCCGGGGCCTGTCTCCGTACACGACCTGCAGCCTGCAGCTCGGGCACTCTCCTATCGAGGTAACACTGACCCACAAGGACACTTTTCTCCTCTGTCAAACAGTCACGGACCACGACACCCGGTCATCAGAAAACACTTTAACATTGGCCTCTTTCAAACTGTCCAGCACTCCAAAATTATCTGGGATCCACGCGCGAAACCAAAAGGTATCCTTGGGGGACATTTGAATATCCGTAGCATAAAACCAAAAAGCGAACAGGTAGAAAAACTCCTGACGGACTCAAATCTGGACTTCCTGTGTCTTTCTGAAACTTGGCTGAATAAATCATCACGTGTGGCGTCCTATACCATGCCTGGCTACAACGTTTTCAGAAAAGACAGAAGCACAGGTGGGCGGGGCGGTGGGCTGCTGATGTACGTGAGAGAGGATATTAACTGTAAACAAATTGACCTGGCATGTGCAAGTGAGAATGGAATGCATCGCTGTCACTATCATCCTTTCCCAGCAAATGTCTTTCAATGTGATTGGCATATATAGACCCCCCACGTCTGATACCACGTTTTATACACACTTTGATAACTTGTTAAAGGAACTAGATACTAAGAAAGAATGCATAGTTGTTGGTGATTTCAATGTAAACTGGGCAGAAAAAACAACTAGAAAGAAGCTTAAAGCACTTACAAATACATTTGAACTAACCCAGTTAATAGAAGGACCAACAAGAATAACAAATTTGTCAAAAACTCAAATCGATCTTATCGTTAGTAATAAGCCTGAGAGAATTATCAAATCCTATAATCTACTTACTGGGTTGTCTGACCATAATATGACACTTATTGCGAGAAAACTAACAAAAAACAGGTTTATTTATCAACAACATATAAATAAATGTTCCCACAAAATACCAAAACAAGACATGAGTAGATTCAAGGACGACCTAGATCAAATCGATTGGAGTGATTTTTTGCTCACCTCTGACCTTGAGACCTCATGTGAATCCTTTATTGGCACTATTAATAATATCAAAGAAAAATACACAAAAACATTTATGAACAGGCGCACTAAGAAGAATCTACCATGGTTTAATGCGCAACTCTGGGACTTGATGAAAAAACGTGACTTTGCTTTAAAAACAGCACTAAAGTCTAAATCAAGTAACGATCGACGTGTTTTCCAAAACCTTTGTAACAAAGTAGTTAATGAAATTAGAAAGGCAAAGGCCAACTTTTTCATGGATATTATTAAAGAGGCAAAAGGAAATAGCAAATTGATATGGAAGAACATTAATAATTTAACTAAACCTGAGAAGCAGAAGCAGTTAATGGAAAATGAACTTAAAATACAAAGAGTTTTATCTACTGATCCAAACAAAATTGCCTTGACCTTCAACAAATACTTCATTGATTCACTGCAGAATCTGACATCTACGTTTGGTACAAGAATGAAAACAATTTCAGCTCCTAACCCCACCAAAACAGCCTTTAGCATAACTGAAGTCCCAGAGGAAAACATTTCCAAAGTCCTAAACTCTTTAAAAACCTCAAAAGCAAAAGATATCTTTCAATGGGACTCACTTTTTTTTTTAAAACAATACAGGGCTCTTCAGCACTCCCATTGCACATCAGGTTGATTTGTCAATTAAACAATCATTATTTCCTAATACATGGAAGTCTGCTGTTGTTGTCCCCATCTTTAAGACAGGAGATCCAACTGATGTCGTTAACTATAGACCCATCAGTATTTTGCCAATAGTATCCAAGATCACTGAGAAAGTAGTTTCAGAACAACTAACTGACTTTTTAAACTCAGGACAAACCTCACTTCATCCCATGCAATTTGGCTTTAGGAAAAAATATTCTACTGAAATGGCTGCTGGCTACCTCATTGAAAAAATCAAATTAAAACTTGACAGTGCACTGGACAAAAAGCCAACAAGTTACCACTACTGTAACATCATTCAGAGGTATAACCTCCTAACCTTTGACAATGTTGTGGGTCTTGCTGATGCTTGTCTAGTGTATAAAGTTATTAATGGTCTGGCTCCTTCCCCACTAAAAGAGTTTATATCACCGCGTGCAGATGGAGGAAGAACAACTAGGAGCGCCAACAG
>NC_083625.1:1558643-1563322 GCF_963584025.1 Labrus mixtus
CAGCGTTAAGGAGAATGACCTTGCTAGCGTTAGCATTGTCTGATTATTATTCTGTTTGCTGATCTCTCACTCCCCTAACGCTCCAAAATGTTTTTCAAACATGGCCACTTTAGACTCCGATAAACCAACACAGAGATGGCCTCGTCTTCTACAGCGTGTGGTGAAAAACACACCAACATGGGCGCCATGGTAACTGTCAGTCAGAGAGTAAACGCCCTCTGATCACTCATGAATGACTGGAACAATGATGACATCTGACAAGCCGATTCTCCAGGGTCAGACTTCACTGAAAGATATCTCAGCTCTGAGAGGACTTAGCCTTTAGTCCGGATCGGTCATGAGGACGGGGACTTTCCCTCCCAGTGTTCAGATACTCCCTCTGAACAGCTCTGATTCTGCCGCAGCAGCATGTCTCTGCGGCTCGTCGTAGCTTTGCTGCTAATGAGAACTTAATGGAAAACAATCCTTATTTAAGTTAAATGCACACTGGACACCGCTGAGTTTGAACTTTTAGAATTGGTCCCCGGCTCACTTTGTGTTTAGAAATGAGCCGTCATATATTTTAACGACTGGAGCTGACTCCATCCCGGGCGTGACCCATTAAAGACCTTGTTCACACTTTGTCAGCGTGCTTTAGAGCGAGCGGCGGCGGCTCGTGGGGACGCTCACGGCATAAACCTTATTATGATTACTCACTGAGCATTTCTGCCTAAATTGCACATCCAGCAGAAGAGCCATTGTTACTTATTAAAAATGCATGTGGAGGAACTTTACTGATGCTTTTCCTGTAAAATGTAACACAGCGGGGCAGTTTGCTGCACACAGCGGCGTTTTGTGAAAATGGATCAGAGTGCTTTCTGTTGAGCTGCGATACAGTAAAAATCCCCTCTAAGCCACATAAACGACGAGGGGGAAAAAAAGTGTTTGAGATAGCTGTAGGCGAATGACAGCGAGGGAATATGAGCAGAGTATACAAGCTTTGCATCGGGCGGCGGCGGTGACTGACACTTTCATTGATTGTCAGTGATTTTCAGATCGCTCTCAGTGATTTCACGGAGTTCACTCCCTCTGATGGAGAAAGACGTGGCTCCCGGGGAAGAAGAAGAAAAGGAAGGAGGGGGAGAGATGGATTACAGAACACATCCCTGTGAAAAGCCCGAGGAGAGGAGAGATACATGCATCCGCTAAATAAAACATCAACGTACATAAATCAAAGAATATTGAGAATTCAAAAAGCTTTTTTTTTTTTTTTTAATGTCAGAAAGCGGAGGAAGCTCTCATGAATCCTCTGCTTTCTGGAGGAAAGAGAGAACAGTAAAAAGGAGGAGAAGCTGGTATCCAATCAGATGATAATTTATTTATGAAGAAACTAAAGTTGACCAAAGTGCTGCACGATCAATCACACGCAGAGCGATGTAAAAACATAGAGTACAAAGTGTTCAAACAAACAGGAAGGAAGAAAAGACAACTCTCGAGCTGAGCCAGAAGCCGAGGCGTGAAAGTGCGTTTAAAGGTCAGATTTATTCAGAGCGAAAGACTTGGTGGCCCCCTGACCTTCGACCTCGACCTTGGGACATTCAGAATCATCTCGTGTTGATCTGGTTTAAGGTCGAGAGATACGATCTTAAGCCCTGAATATACTCGCTTTTAACGACATCCTGACATCACCCTCGTGTTTCCTGCGGTGGTTTGGAGCGTTGGTTGTGCACGTCCTCAGACATTAGCGCTAAGAGGCGCAATATGCATACAACCACTAGGGGCAGTGTGGAGCTGTACGGTGATGAGACCTGATGTGACAACATCAGAGACACCAGAGAGCCGCGACAACAACGGAGGAAAGTTTAGAAGAAAAGTTAACAGATCGAGTCCTCAACTTCCCGCTCTATGATGAGTCATCGCCGTTGCTTAGCAACAAACATGAAGCCTAGATAGCCAGCGACAGATCATCTCTACTTCAGCGTTTTTACGCCATCTGATTTATGAGGTGCTCCCTCTAGAGGAATCCTCCAGTAACACACTTTGTACTGAGGCAAGGATGTGAACACTTAGGTTAACGACGCAGCAGTTTGTGTACGAGTATGTGAAGTTAAAAATCAAGTTGAGGGGCGCTGGTGGAACAGTGGTTAGTGCGCTCACTCCATGCATGGAGGCTTACTCTTCAAAGCAGGCGGCCCAGGTTCAAATCCCGCCTGTGGCTCCTTTCCTGCATCTCATTCCCTACTCTCTCTCTCCCTGATTTCTGACTCTATCAACTGTTCTATCTCTCCATTAAAGGCACAAAAAGCCCAAAAATAAAAAATCTTAAAAAAGCAAGTTGAGACTTTAAAGGCACGGGGAGCCGGTGAAGTGGCGCTCAAATAGACGAGATGTGGTCACATGTAGTACATCACTTTAAAGGTCCAAAACTGTTTCTTTAAGGGAGGCCGTCTTACTGACACTGAATTCCACTTTTTAGTCGGAACCTCTTGATATCTTGATGAAAAAGAAAAACATATCGGCTGCGTGGTCACCTCCAGGTGGGCCTCTCGGGACCGCTCGCCAATCAGGACTGTTCAGGACTGCTTTCCGGCGAGGTGACTTCCAAAATGAGTAATTAACAGGGAAATGAACTCGAGGCGCTAAGGAGGAAATGAAATGGTCCAAATTGACCGGCTCCCTTTTTTTTAAGTCCTGAAGTGAAAGCGCTGAGTCAGCAGCAGCGGTGAGGAAGTCGGAGGAAATTAAAGAAGAAGGCAATGACGGAGAAGATTCAAAGTCCTTATTTACCCGTCATCGGTCACGCTGTGAGTCACTGGGTGTGAGTGTGACATTCATAGTGGGACGAGATGATGATGTAAACGATGACACAAAGATAAATCAGAACGTCTGCCTGTTCAATCAAACCTCGTTTTAAAGAGTTTAAAGAGTTGAAGTAAAACTTGCTGAACTCTTGACTCTGAGGAGTTCTAACCCAGGACCGCCTCTCTTTTCTTTCCTGCTCTCTGAGTTGCAGAAGTGTGTCTCATATAGACGTCACGTCATATGTGCCGTGTTTTGATGTCTGATGAGCCTTCAGATTGACGGATTGATCACTCACATCAGCCTGAATCTCATTTCATCATCCTACGAGTGACTCAGAACAACACGGCCGCGCTGCACTTGAATCGATTTGAACGCAGCGAGAAAACATCTCGACCGCATTCATATCTATGCCTCTGATTAGCCCCGCCTGCCCCCGAGCGTTCAGCGCCCCCCTCTAGTCCTAAAGGGTCGATCTGATGTTTGAAACAGGGTTCTAATGGTTCAGTACACTTGATGCTAAACGGGTTGTCATGGCTACAGCGTGGAAGCAAACGCACAAAATGGAGTCTGTTAAAAGTGTTTGTGTTGCTTTGAAAAGTTTCTGAAAGACTTTTTGAAACCAGAAGAAAGTATCACATGGCTCTCATCAAAGTCACCAGACTCCATTGATACATTTTCATTTAAGCGCTCGTGTCCACATGGCGTTTTTCTCTGGGGCAGAAAAGCGCTCGGGGAGTGTTTGCATGAAGCGTTTGTGCTCTGAGAAGAAAAGCGCTGCACGTCCCTCTTGTCTCCATGACAACAGTCTGTTGACATCAGCCGCTGTATGACCGACACTGCTCTGTTACTTTTTCCTGCATGTTTTATATTTGAGATCGTTTATTTCCCCGATCAGACACGGAGAGAGGAGGATGTTGGTACAAGACACGATCAGCAGGCGGTTTGAAAAAGAGCGCCGATGACGTCTACAGCGCCTTCCTGAACAGTTGGAAGATTTTCATCTCGGAGCAGCCGTACAAAAAAGGAGGGCAGCAAAGATGGGTCTTTCTTCTTCATCCTTTCTGATGGTGCTGCTTGTCAACAGTCAAGGCCTTTAACTGCTTGGGGCTTCAGACCCGTAGGCGGGCCCTGAAGGCTGACAATCTTTAAACCATAGCAGTGGTTCAAAATGTGCAAAAAAAAGTTTGCAATGACAGTTGGAAACCTCCCTAAATGGGCCCCATTTTGCCACACTTACTGATAAAATAGTAAAAGGCTTAAAGAGCAAAGAGGATGTGGGTACAAGACTCCAAGAATCCATGGAGGCCAAACGACCAGGAATATCTTATTTTGAAAAGAGAGTCAGTGACGTCAACAACTCCTTTCTAAAAAGTCAGAAAAAAAATAAATAAATGCTTGGGGCCCCAGACCAATAGGGGGGCCCCTGAAGGCTGACAATCTTTAAACCATAGCAGAGGCCCAAAATGTGCAGATTTTGCAGCGACCTCCCGTCTGACAGCGCTCGCTCTCCTCGCCCTGCTGAGCGTCGCTTCATTATCGCTGTGAAAACTGAAGTTTGTGACTGAAGAAAAATGAAGAGGAATGATCCGACTGTAAGAGAGAAAAAAGAGGAAGAGCGTCGGGACACTGGCAGGCGAGATGCTGATGAACGCCAGGTGGAGGGCCCCCCAATTAATTGTTGCCGAGGGCCTCAGCAGACTGTAGAATCGGCCCCTGCTCATCCCGAGACCATCATGAATCATCTCACTGAAATCACATCACCGTCACGCTGTATCGCCGGGCGCTCTCGGTTCCTCCCGTATTTATAGAAATAATTTGTTTGGAATCATGAAGTATACGGAGTGAGGAATACGAGGTAATGATTTTCATCACAAATGGAGATATGGATTTTACTCTCG
>NC_083625.1:1563522-1573522 GCF_963584025.1 Labrus mixtus
CTGTTGTTCTTTTCAGTTATTTTTGGAGCCTTTTTGCCTTTATTAGAGGCGGACAGTTGAAGAGACACAGGAACCATTGGGAGGAGGGGGGGGGTGTGATGTGCAGCAAAGGGCCGAGGTCAGATTCGAGCCCCACGGCCGCTGCCATGTGGACTACAGCCTCAGTACACGGGGCCCACAACATCACCGCTAGGCCATCGGACGCCCCACGGCTGTGGTCTTCATCGTACCTCATGAATCAGCAGCTGCAGTGAAATTAAGGAGACAAAAGACGTATCAACGGCTTCACTTCAACTCAATGTCAGCGGATTTCTCTCACTTAAATGTTCATAACTCCTTAAAGTTTCAGAATGTGTTGAAAGATCAACATTCTGTATTTAAAGTCTCAGAGACACAAAGTCCGACTTCTCTGGACCATATTCAAAGCATCACAGACGTGAGACGTCAAAGCAGTGAAGATGTGTGAGCTCCTCGCTCGAGTTAAACTTAAATCACACAAATGCTCGTTTGAGGCTGAACGTACTTTGGACTTGAGATTTGTTAGCGGGCTCAGATTGAGAAAACATGGAGGTTTTATGGACTGTAGCGAGTCATTGACCGTGCATGCTTTTCTGTTTCAACAGTTTTAACTTTGTTATTGAACCGCATGTCTGGATGTCCGGCTCTGGTTTTCATCTGTTCTTAGTAAAACAAGAGAGTAGAAACGTATTGGAGTCAAAACACTCAAAGCATCTCTGGAGTTTGGAATTAGATGCAAAAAAAATGAAAAGATTTATTGTGGTCTGGCATGCAAAGACATCTTCGGGATGATCCTATTGGTCTAACACACGTAAGCCATGACCTCTCCTTTTGTCTCATTGTTCCAAGTTTGAATCACATGATTCACTCATCAAGCGTTACGTTAAAGGAGATCTATTCTGCTGATCCATCTTTATACATTCATATTATGTTCTATCAGAGCAAAGCATGGAGCAATGTTGTAGGACACGCCCACCTGAGATCTCATTCAGGCAGAGCTGGCCAATCAGGTGATGACTTAGATCGTCTGCAGACGGCTGCTGTGATGTCAATGCACGTAAAGAAACTGCTTCTCTGCACTCTTATGTTGATTTGTGGGATCTTATGCATTGATGTATTTAAGCAAAAAAACTGTCATAAAAGTGTCAGACCACCCCCCCCCCCCCCCCCTTCACCCCCCTTCACCCCCCTCGCCTCTCACGCTGTGAGATGCATGAGTGGACGAGATTTCAGGGGCAGCCTGTTTTTCATTTTCAGGAGTGCATGTGTGAAAAAGCCTTCAGAGATCAGCTGGTTACATAAACGTTCAGATCATGTTGCAGCTCCGCAGCTATAGATAGACGTGCATCCATAACCGTGCAGACTGCGTCTAATTAGAGAGGATGAGAATCTTTTACAGCCACGACGCCGTGCAGACATGAAAACAGGCTCACGGTCTTCAGCTGTGTGAGTCTTTGTGTTCTTATGTGCTTCTTAAACGTGGAAAAGAAAAAAAAAACATTTGAATACCACGCTGTGTTCTCGCTAATAAAAAACAGAAGAGGCAGGGCTCCGTTTTGCTGGAGAGGGAGGCGTCGTCATGACAACACAACACTCTTCATACAAAAGCCCCGCCTCTTTTAAACTTCAAAACCAGAAGCCCACATGTGTCTGTGGTTCTAAATGTGGCAGGAGGGGCAGGGGCTGCGGGGCCTGAGAGAGACAGGGGGGGGGGGGGGGGGGGGCGGTGCAACACGAGTCTCTACAGCAGAAGAAGAAGAAGAAGAAAAAAAAACAGAGAGAGAGAGAGAGAGAGAGAGACAGCTGGGTCACGGGAGTCCACCAAGCATCCAGGAAACAGCTCACAGCTCAGGGGGCTCGGGCCAAAAGAGGCGGGGAGCAGTTTGTTATTGGAAAAGCTGACAGCAGAGCGAGGCAGCGGGGAGGAGAGAGAGAGAGAGAGAGAGAGAGAGAGAGAGAGAGGTGGCTGCCTGACTTTGACTTGGTCAGTGAAGGCCTCATGCAGCTTCTCAACAGCAACTCAATCCACTTTTGATCTGCCTGACACACCTCAGCTCACAGCAGAGCTCGCAGAGGGGGAGTACAGAGAGGGATAAACAGGAGAGAGGAAGGGGAATAAAAAAAAGCAAAGATGGTAAGTTTGTTTGAACTTCTCCTTTAGGTGTGGTTTGTTGGTGTGGCTGTTGTGGGCGGGGAGGAGGTGGGCCGAGCTTCAAACGCCCTCAAAAAAAAGTGGAGCAAATCAGAGCTGCAACTTCTTCATTGTTAGTTTCCCTTGTTTCTCTTGGAAGATTTTTATTTTCCTCACATTATCCATGCTGGCTGGGAAGAAGAAAAAAAAACATAATAAGTGCTTCGGCATGCAGAGCCCCAGAGAGAGAGAGAGAGACAGTTTGTGACTCTCAATTGTTGTGAGTGAGAAAAGTTTGGAGGAAATGAAGCCGGGGAACTTTCTCTTCATAAAAGGAAACTGCAAGGAAAGTGATTTCCAAGGCTGCTTGCTCTAAATCTCTGCGCTCTTTCTTTGTGTGTAGAAGAGGGAGTGGGTGGGCTGACCGGCCCACTTCCCCATATCAGTCCCCGCAACACATTTGGTTTCAATTACTTTATCCCTCTGGGGAACAAGTTGCTATAAATAAGTAACAAGAAGCTGCGTGTGGACAGACTGCTGCCTACTGTTGGAGGAGGAGGGGGGAGGGGGGGGGACGCATGCCTCAACACTGACTGTGGTTCTGATCTGGGTGGGGGGGCGGGGTCACAGGGAGGGTCAGATGGCTGAGTTGTGGTGAATGGGCGTGTGTGTTGTTGTGAAGGAGGTCTCGTCTAGTCGTTGGGTAAAAGTGTTTTCTGACAGGAAGTGAGAGGAAGTCCGATCACGAGCAGGAAACTGTTTGCTTATTAAAGGTGACGTCTAAGACCCCCGTGTCCACTCTGATGTCGCTGTCACACACGCACAAAACTCCTGAAAACTTTGGTTTTACAGCTGCATGTAGTAGTAGTAATAATTTATTTCGGTCACAAGAAAAAACAAAAACAGAGAGGCTGAAGCTTTATCTTATTACACCTACCCTACACCCACATCTTATTATTTAAGACACTTCTAGGTTACAAAAAAACAAAAGAACAAAATTTGTTCCAAGAATTTCTTAAAAAAACAAATGAAACAAACAAAACAGAAGTCACACTCACAAAAGATAATCAAACCGACCTTTTATATTTGTTAAACAACATTTTTTTTTAAACAAAAATTTTAAATCTGGAAAGTGAACTACACATTCTTAAATGTGTGAACATAAACACATGTTTTCACCCGGAGTGTTTCCTGTCTGCACCCGAGGAAGACTTCCACCTGACGTCAGGGTGAGAACAGAGCAAGGCAAGGCAAATTTATTTATGTCGCACATTTCAACAACGAGGCGATTCAAAGAGCTTCACACGAGACATGAAAAGCATCATGACAGAGGAAAGAAAAGAAACATTCAAATAGAACATTTAAAAAATCACTGAAATTATTAAATCTGAAAATATGTTCAAATAAAAATAATTCAAATTAAATTAATTTAAATAAAATAATTAAAAATAAAAGTAAAGAAATTAAAAGAGTAATAATAATTACAGTGCAGAGTGAAAGTTTAAAATCTTATTAAAGAGCAGGAGATAATCAGGAAAATTAGCCGCAAGCGAGCACGAGGAGGTGATGATGTTAAAGACCATAGACTGACTGCAGGTAACAAACCTGCTTCAGTATGAGTTCTGTTCACCGGGATGTTCTTCTCGGCTCTTTGTGTCGACATTGTGATTCTGTGGATCGACAGGTAACACAGATTTAGAGGCTAAACTTCTCGTCTGACGCTGTTTGCACTTTGTGTTGCAGGCTGATTCTGTTGCTGTGAGAACTGAGAGTTTCTGATTATTATTTGTGCAAACATGAGAGCCAGTGTTGATGTTTATAAAGTCCTTGTGTGTTTGATCAGCTCTGTGATTGGTTGAAATGACGAGTGTCACCTTTAGAGGCTTTCAAAGTTTCTGAGAAGTGATTTAATGTTCCTCCTGAAGTGACGTGTTCATCAGTATGAACCACACGTGTTCATCGCTGAAAGGCTTTAAAATCCACATTTACAGTTCTGTAACTTTTCAGAAATTGTGCTGATGAGTTTGTGTTTGTTTCCTGGCAGAGGAGCGGCGGTGAGCGATGCCTTTTTTTTTTTTTCCAAACTCAAAATTGCTGCCTCAGGTTTTGTAAAGGTCTCATTATCCCAATTTTGTTTGACAAGATTTTTCTGCCGAGCTCGGTGAGCGTGACGAGACTGAAGTCTGGCTCCGCTTGATTACACTTATTGAGATGCAACACATCTGCCCTTTCTGCAGAGGATGGTCACGAATGTAGAGATAGAAATCAGAGACAAACCGGGGGACTGAGAACTCTGTTCAGACTCCGAGGAACACGTTGACACTCCTCTGTGGGAAAACAACAGAACTGTTTGTATGCACAAAATGAATCTGATGGTAAAGAGGTGAAGAGAGACAGGAAACATTCAGAGGAGAGAGAGTGTGAGGGGATGACGTGCAACAAAGGGATTTGGACCCACGGCTGCTGCGACGATCAGATCAGCTGTTTCTTTACACCTTTTTTTATTCTATGTCTTTTCAAGAAAACAAAGATTGTCTCGCTGTAAAGGAAGAATGTTCAACATGTTCCACATAAATAAATCATAAAGTCTGTCCTGTGTAAATGTGTCTCTGAGTCCTGACTGTCTACAATGAGGGAGAAGCTCGAGTCCCGCTGGCTGTGTTGTTGTCAGAGCCGTGTTTACATGGACGGGACGGCCGGCTCCTCCCCTTGTGTATAAAAGCTGTTTTAGTCAAGAACTAGAGAGAAGAAGAACATACTCACTGATTATTTGGATGTTAGTAAGAGTTTTTAGATCACGCTCATTCTGTGTCAGTTTACATGAAATGTGAAGCTACGAGCTAACTAAAGAGTGCTAACATTAGCATGCTAACGCAACAATGTGAAGCTACGAGCTAACTAAAGAGTGCTAACATTAGCATGCTAACACAACAATGTGAAGCTACGAGCTAACTAAAGAGTGCTAACATTAGCATGCTAACACAACAATGCAGGACACAGGTGATAGCAGCTCGAGACGAGGGCAATTTTGTCCGCACTTTGCTCTTAATGGTGTTTAATTATGTTGCGTTCTAGTTAATAACTCCTTCATGTGAATGTGAGTGGAGAGGGGTTGGAGGTGTGTCTCTGGAGGAGAGCGGAGGCTTCAGTATGGAGGAGGCGTGGCCTAACAGCTGTTTGTTTTGGTTTCATGCTGGAGCTCAAGGGCGCCATCTACTGGATCAAAAAGTTGCACATTCTTCCTTTAAGTTAAAGCAGTTAATATCGAGAAGTTTGAAAGTATTGAACATTTTGTGAACTGTTCTTCTTTGTGGAAAGTCTAAATGTTGTTTGCTTCTGAAAGTCAGAACATACCTCGGAGTAAACCTCAGATAGGCGTTCCCCACCTCAATATGACACTTAGTAGAGCCAAGGTTAACTGTGCATCATTCAAATGTTTATATTTTTTTATCATAGAATATCAGGATGAAAAAGTGAAGGATGAAGCGGGGGTTTCCAGCTTCTTGTTTCTAATCGTCTCTGGACGTCAGCCCGAGGATCAGATAAGTTGGATGTTTGCTCGTCTGTGGTCGGACACAGAGAACAAACAGGAAGTCATGAAGGAAAATTAGCCTTAATTACAGCGTGTTAGCGACAGCCAGCAGCCGTTTGGACCCTCTGCTCCTGTTTACACAAAGATTACATTCGCCTGAAGTCGCCTCTGTCACCTCCCGAGTCCACTCCCCCCCCACTGTGCCTCGGCTGTGAAACACAGCCCACCTGCTTCAGGACACACTGCAGCTGTCGCTTCACACACAGTTATATCGGGAACACAGTCAGAGCTCAAAATATACAACGACCTTCCAGCCCCCACAACCCCCCCAACCCCCCCAACCCCCCCAACCCCCCCGACTATCTGTCTCTGTCTCTTCTCTTTACTGTCTGCCTGCAGCAGCCTCCGACTGTTTTTACTCCTGCCTTCAAGACGGAGAGAAACACAGTCAGACTCACTGTCAGAAACACAGAAACATGAACCCCAAATGCAGAAAATACCTTCAAACAGTGGAGTAAATTATGATCTTCAAACTTAGGATTTAACCTGGATTTAGCTCTGAAGCTTCAGTGTTTATCCAGCTCTGCATGGGTCTGTAAACCTTTCTGTGTTCTAACCTCTCTCCATTTTTCAAAAGCATCTCCAATATTGATCCTAGTTTGAGCACGTTTCTGCTCGTGGAGCTTATTAGAAACATGCAGAGGCTTTTTAGGTCGGGTACAATCACTTCTATCTGAACCACTTCTCTTGCCCGCTTCCATCGCTACAACACCTGTTGACCTGATAACTGCTCTCATATCTGACAAACAGAGGGGCGTCCAAAACGGCCGTGTGGGGGGGTCTTAAAAGCGCCTACCTTCTCTGGTCCAAACAAATCCAGAGCATTCAGGAGCAGAATCTAAAGTTAGAAGGAGGACATACTGGCTGCTGCATTGTTGTCAGAGAAGCCAGCACTTCAACATAGCATGTTTCCTTAATGTCTGATCAGATAGTAAGATACCTTTATCATCTCACTCTCTACACATCTCACTGACTGGACCTTTAAGTAATGCATTAACTCAGTTGTTTCAGTCATCATAGTTCAGGAGTTTTAAGGGATGAACTTATACTCGTCGGGAACTTCTCCTTCATATTGCTCTCTGAAAAGCTACTGTTCCCTCGCTCCATTGTTTAACATTCATGTGCGTTCTGTTTTTAATGAAATGATGATGATATTAAGAGACTCAGTTAACCTGCTGTTCTGATTCTTTTTGGATGAGTAGAAGATATTTTAAAGTTTTGCTTGAATGTTTGGAAGTGTTGCTGCAGCTCCGACTCTCTCTCTCTGTCTCTCCCTCTCTCTCTGTCTCTCCCTCTCTCTCTCTCTGTCTCTCTCTCTCTCTCTCTCTCTCTCTCTGTCTCTCTCTCTCTCTCTCTCTCTCTCTCTCTCCCTCTCTCTGTCTCTCTCTCTCTCACTCTCTCTCTCTCTCTCTCTCTCTCTGTCTCTCTCTCTCTCTCTCTCTCTCTCTCTCTCTCTCTCTCTCTCTCTCTCTCTCTCTCTCTCTCTCTCTCTCTCTCTCTCTCTCTCTCTCTCTCCCTCTCTCTGTCTCTCTCTCTCTCTCTCTCTCTCTCTCTCTCCCTCAGACAGCTCTGAGTGTTGAGACTCTGTTGACTTTTTTAGCTCCTGTGCTGAATGTTCTTGTGTTTCTCAGTCGGTGGAATCACGACCGAGGTTACAGAGTCGACTTTACTTTCTCAAACTTCTTCCACAAGTTTGAAGCCAAACCGTCTCAGTACGAGTGCCCAGAGAAAGACAATAACCCGACGTGACTCTGATCAAGGACGCCGTTCATCTTCAGCACAGCTTTTAGCAAAATGGCTGCCAGTACACAGAAACTATATTTAAGGGCTGGCATCACGCCTTGCGGACAGTTTCCTGACTCCAACTTTCCAAAACCATAAAAGCACCCAAAGTCTGGAAAACTGTGACGGATGACTCATCAGACCTTTTCATTCTGGTGCAGCGGAGGATTGCAGAACACTTAGCGACAGCTCTTTTACTTTTGACGTGGGACTAAAACCTCGTTTCTAAAATGGCAACGACTCCACAGAGAGCAGAAGTGTCTGAGTGTCCTCAGGTGTGGATGAAAAATCTGTTTTTATGTCTCTCCTGTCTGCACCAGAACTGAAACATGTCTGTGGTTTAAAAGATCAGAAATCAACGAGCTGGTCTGGAGGCTAATTTCAAGCTATCAAGAGAAGTTGTAGAACAATTCAAATGAATGATATTTTGAAATGTTTGAAGCGTCAGCAGGAAGCTGTTTACCACCGACGAGCTCCCAAAAAAAACAACCGCTAACTAACAAGCACTCAACAGCATCAACGTTCCTTTACCTACAGGTACAAATAAAGTAACCTGAACTTGAACCTGAACCTGAACTTGAACCTGAACCTGAACCTGAACCTGAACCTGAACCTGAACCTGAGGCTGGTGGAGGAAGTTATGTGTAGAACTGATGTTGTACAGTGAAGTAAACGCTGCTCTCACTTCCATTAAAGAGGACATATGATCCCCCTCCTCCACCTTTTCTAACAGTCCCCTCCTCCACCTTTTCAAACAGTCCCCTCCTCCACCTTTTCAAACAGTCCCCTCCTCCACCTTTTCAAACAGTCCCCTCCTCCACCTTTTCTAACAGTCCCCTCCTCCACCTTTTCAAACAGTCCCCTCCTCCACCTTTTCTAACAGTCCCCCTCCTCCACCTTTTCAAACAGTCCCCTCCTCCACCTTTTCTAACAGTCCCCTCCTCCACCTTTTCTAACAGTCCCCCTCCTCCACCTTTTCAAACAGTCCCCTCCTCCATCTTTTCAAACAGTCCCCTCCTCCACCTTTTCAAACAGTCCCCCTCCTCCACCTTTTCAAACAGTCCCCTCCTCCACCTTTTCAAACAGTCCCCTCCTCCACCTTTTCAAACAGTCCCCCTCCTCCACCTTTTCAAACAGTCCCCTCCTCCACCTTTTCAAACAGTCCCCCTGTGGTCTAAATGAAACATCTGTGCTTTGGTCAAAATATAACATGAATCAAGCACCAGAGGAGGTTTGTGACCCTGTAGAAACCAGCTCTCTCAGAACGCTCCGTTTTGGTGTGTGTGTCTCTTTAAATGCAATGAGTCTGCAGGAGGGGGGAGAAAACAACTGGAACGCTGCACGAGAGACCGTCCCCTGTGGTTGCTTATCTGAAGGCTAAGACGATCTGAAATTAAAGTCTGTTTTAAAAATAGACAACAAAAGGTGAAAGTCTGAAAACCACAAAGACGGTGGAATGATTCATTGATGACAACGCGGTGGATCGGTTACGGTTCAGTTCGGTTTTAGCAACAGAAACAGCTTAGTCATGTTTGGGACAAAATCACTGTGAGGGTTGAAACAAGCAAGGCCAGTGATTGGTCAGCTTGGTAGCATCATATTTCAAGCATTTCGCTGCCATTTTCTTAATCCTGCAAACAGAAAAACACTTGGACGCTATCATTAGCTCCAACTCCAGAATCATACACACAGTTTCAGTCGCCATGGCGTCCTGAACACAAACAAGCAGAGAATGTAGCCGAGCCAGAAGCTGGCGATTATATCATCATAGAAATCACACCACCGACTCTCGTCTTGAGGCGGTTCATTTAAGAGCTGCGCCGACACCAACGCACGAGTGCAGACCTCAGCCTCCTGAAGTGGCGGGTCACTAATGTCACACACTTTACACAGATACAGGAAGTGACTCACTGCACTCTATCTCTCTGCTTTAACGTCAGTGGTCGGGCGTGTCAGAGCTGCTGGCATGGCTGCAGACACTTAGTCTTCTCAGAAGGTTATTTATATCATTAATGTTCCCGCAGGGAGGAGTTTACAGCTGACTGTCAGACGGCTTCACACTCTGGGAGCTAAAACGTCTGAGCCACTTTACGGTCCACTTCCTGTAACGTCTGCCTCTCACAGTCCAGTCCATTTTGACTTTTAACGCCCAAAATCACAAAATCATAACCTGCATCGGAGGGCTTTACTGTCTGTGTACGAGCGTCATATCAGTAACATGTAAAGATCATTAAAATACTACAAACATTTATTTATCTTCTTGTTTTTCTCTGATGTGATGAAGAAAACTACATCTTCATCTTTACAACTTCTGAGAGCTTCAGTTAGCGATGTTCAGAGACAGTTAAAGGAGCAGTATGTAACTCTGACTCCTAGTGTTTAAAATGGGTACTGCAGTCTAAATTCTAAACATCATAGAGAGCTGTCTCCCCCCCCCCCCCCCCCTCCTCTTTAGAGTCGATGCTCACTCAGGTCAC
>NC_083625.1:1578522-1631022 GCF_963584025.1 Labrus mixtus
CTGAAACATCAGACGGCGCTCACCCAGGGAGGAAGACGACATCTCACAACCATCTTCAGACGTCTGAAGGACTCGAGTTACTCTCTCTCTCTCTCTTTTATTCTCAGATAGAAGATTCATCCTTCACTCTCTCTTTGCATCTCACTCGTCCAGACAGACTCCTGAATTATTGATTTGCTGCACGTTGTTGTTGTGATTACGCCGTTTGATTGAACAGCAGGGTGAGGAGGGTCTTTGTTTCTGAGACCAAGACATACCCGAGACCAGAGTGCACCAAGACTAAGACCATAAATATCTCTGATAAATCCTCATCTCGTTTGCAGGACCGTAACGACGGGAAGGTTACGGCTGTAAGTTTTCCTTCTTATCACAGAAATGACAAAAATAGACGATCAGTCGTGGTCTAGACCGGTCTGGATTTTAAATGCAGAGTCCGCCCGGTCTGAGGCCGAGACAACACCAAGTAAAAATGCTTTTGATTCTGAGTCGAGACCTTCAAAAAGTGGTCTGAAGACCGGTCTTAAGACCCAGACTGATTTCGAGTCCTACAACACTGGAATAATGTGTTACTGACAGAGAGACGTTTTAAAGTCATTTGTATCTCAAATGAAGATTTAAATTCAGATTTGAACACAAACCTGTAATTTAAAGTTTAATTTTAATAATTAAATCAGAAAACTCGACGCTGGAAAAGGAAGAACAGTGAAACTGCTGACGATATTTAAACAACACTCAGCAGGCTTTGAATTATTTCATCAGAGTGGTATCTTGTTTTTTAAAAAGAGGGAGCAGGGCCTAGCTTGACCTTTGACCTCAGAGCTTTTTTTTTACACTTCAGTCGACCTGAAGCTGGATGTTCAAAACGAGTGTGGGAGACAACCTGAGAGCTCACACTGTGCGAGTGAAATCAGGACGAGACTTCACAGACTGAGGATGATTTCAGGAGTCTCATATACACGGCTCAACTGGGCTACACCAACAAGAACATGCTCTCTCTCTCTCTCTCACACACACACACACACACACACTCTCTATCTGCATCATCAACAAACGAGCTAACTAGCAGCTACATCAGATATTTCTGCCATCGTTTCTTTTCATGATAGGAGTGGGCGAGACAGATTTAACCGACATGCCTGCTGTTGCCATGGTGATTCCAGAAGCTGTCTTGTCAGTTTGTGCAGGTACAATCCTTCGGGGGTGGTGGGGGGGGGGGGGGGGGCAGGTCTGACCGGCCAGTCGGCTCGTGGCTCCCCTCACACTGTGCGATTGTCTGCAGCCATAAGCGACCAAAATCTCCAACATGTCAGAAATTCATCTGACTGATGGAACGCCTCAGTCGACTCCTCTTTGTGCATTTCTGTCTCCAGAATGTGAACTAACAATCCTGATACGGTAACCACGTTTGTAGTTGTATTTATTAACTCAGACACTGTTCACACGGCTGGCAGATTTGAAGCCAGAGAGATGGTTTGACTCCTGCTGAGCTCAAAAGAAGCGTTTGAAAAAAACAGCTCAGAGACGAGCTCCCGGTGCTTCCAGGAAGCTGCTCCGGGCTGTCAGATTAATATTTATTTACTGCGGTCTTGGAAAAGAGAAGTGGTTTATGCCATCTGGTTGAGCCAAAGAAAAATCCACAAGCTTCCTCTGAAAGATCCCCACAGACCCCCTCACAATAGGCAGAGCGAGGCTGCAGGACGACGGCCAGCTGAGCCAGAAGAAGAAGAAGGTGTTTGATATTTTTTTGGATCTCAGACAATCCGAGTGTAATTCAGAGAAAAGACTGAGGCCGAGGCGTTGATCCAAACACTGCTGGAGGAGATGCTTTCCCTTTGTGCCAACTGTACTTTAATTCAGCAGCAGAGAGAAGAAGCGTCCCTCGTCCTGCCGACGCGTCATCAGCTCAGAGATTTAGTCTGACAATGTTTACGTCTCTCAGCTCCACATGTCCTGTGGGGCCTGAACCCGACTGGAAAATGATATGAGTTCAGTCGGGCAGAATTTCAGCCGTGTTGCATATCATTTGGCGTGCTTCTACAGGGGGGTCAACACAGACGATCATGACCCAATCAGCTGCTCCAGACCGGTCTTTTTCCATTATAAAGATTTTTCTTTTGTATCTTTTGCGTTCATTTGGAGCGGACAGTAGATGTAGATTATTGGACAGAAAGTGAAGAAGGACATATGGAAAAGGAGCCGCACGTCGGACTTGAACCTCAGCCGCACGCTTGGAGGAACATTACCTCGGTTTGGGGCGCAGATGGTCTATCCTCAGGACCCTCTGTGTGTTTTCTGGATTAGAAAAAGTGCACAAAGAGATTGAGCAAAGCAAACATTTAAAATGCTCGTCGTTTAATTTTTGACACCATTTTTTTTTGTTCCAGGAACAAATCTGAGACCCAGTTTTGGGTCCCGACCCACCAGTTGAGAACCACCGGACTAGAGGTCACGCCCCATGTACGGAGGTTAAAGTCCTCCTAGCGAATTCATTTCAGATAGTTGACATTTCTGGCCATGCCCGACGGTGCAAGTAAAATACATTTAGAGTTTTGGTCGTGCATTGGAAACGATTCAGTCGTAAAGTTTGAGCTGATATTTCTGCACGTCCTTTAAACTATCGTAGAGCGAGCGCCTGGCTTTAGGAAGGCTGAGGCCAACATACGATGGTTTTAAAACCAGTAACTTCCAATCACAACGTTTTACAGAAATATCTGTAACAGAAAGATTCAATTTCAAATAAGGGATTTGAGATCTATCAGTGGCTATTCTAAAAAATGTGTTCTAAAGGGGATAAAAGTCCTGCAGAATATTTAGAAATGAAGATGCATACTAAATTACCTTACTGTTTTTTTAAAAGAGAATGATAAAAGAACCAACATTGAACTCCTGCAGGATTTCCAGACGTTCACTGGAAGAGTTTTAGGGTAAAGATGAGAATTCTTCTGAGCGTTTTCTCTTCTATCTGCTCGCTCTCGTTCCCTCCCCTTATTTCTCTCCGTGCTGTAAAGTCAATGAAGCGCCTCTTTGTTGTGGCTCTCTTTACTCGCAGCATCTCGTGGGGAATGTGCAGCGCTCATCCAGCAGGGCTTCCTCTGTCTGCTCCGCTCTCTGCGTCTCCTGAGACCGTCTGCAGTAAACCACAACGAGCCTCATCGCTTTGTCCTGACATGAACTCTCAAACTGTTTGTGGAAAGTGTTTCTGTAGGTCAATTTAAAGCTTCTCTGGTACACCAATACAACCAGGAGAGACGAGTAAATGAATGTGATGTTGAATGTTTGTCAGAGAATCTTTGGCGCTACAGAGTGTTCAAAGATTTCCGACCTGAGCAGCAGCGAGATCGATGCGATGAAGAAGTTGATTGAACTGTGAAGACTGGAGTTGATGAGAAGATGGTTAATGATGTCATCCGAGGCAAAGTGCAAAGACTGGGGTTCACCGGACGATGGCTGATGATGTCATCTGAGGCTGATGGGATGAAGGAGGTGATGAACTTGCAAAGGTTTGGTGGCGATGGGAAGGTGGAGGGTCGCTCATAACGACATGCTGCGGCACCAACAGGGAGGCAGTATGGCCGGCTGCAGGCCTCTTAATCACTGCGATCTGATAGGTTCAAGGCAGGAAGTTGGCTGAAAGAGGAAGTGGGCTCTGCAACACTCTAGTAGGATTCACTGCCAACCTTTAGAGAAACATCAGAGTACTCTCCACCAGCATGATGTTCTCTAACGGGACGTTTGTACCAGCTGCACCAGTAACACCAGTTCTCATGTTTTATTCACTCTGTCAGAGAAGGTTAGCGTCTTTCATACGGACAGATTCCTGTCTGATCTTCTTTTGATCCGGCCAATCAGAACACAGATGTATTCCTCATGTGGGATTGTTTGCACCGAGCTGTGACATCTGTACCGTGATGGTTTGGCATGAATACAAAAACTGTTTCATCCCTAAAATCAGATCTGCATCGCTGCACGTTTCAGGACATTCTGCATCTTACAGTAAATTATTTATTAGTATCTTATTGGAACTCGCTGCCCGGCCTCGTGGCCTGCAGGTGTTTTTACCTGTAAGTGTTTTATTACCCCCCCCCCCCCCCCCCCGAGGCCCCGAGTGTTTGTGGCTCATGACACAATTATGATTAAGATGTTAGCCTCTCACAGCGAGGGGGGAGGGCGAGCGAGAGATAAAGAGAGAGAGAGAGGGGAAGGGAAAGAGACAGGCAATTTAGCATCACTGTCTCTCTCTCTCCTGGGATAAGGGCGAGCAGCAGCCCGGCGCTGACCTGTCACTGTGGCGCTCTGATAGAAGAGAACTCTTTACATCTCTCTCACACAATCATTAAACTCTTCTTTTTTTATCTAACCTACATGTTTTAAAATCCTCTTTTCTAAAAGAAGGACGTTTCTGTTTCAGACTTTCTTCTGTATAAGCGATGTTACAGTCAGGAGACTCAACACATCTTAGTGATTATACCCACACAGATTGAAGATCCTGTGAGGTGGACAGACCGATAACTGACTTCTGCTGGGTGGGAAATATAAGGACGAGCTGGTCGAGCCTCAGCACCAAAAATCACAACCCAGACTCAGCCAATCAGATGAAGCGTTGTGCAACTTAGACCTCAGACGGTTCAGGTTCAGCAGGTTTATTTACAAGTTGCCCTCGCCTGCCCCTTCCACAGAGGAATCTCAAACAAAACATTTTAAGAGATGCATCAAAATAAACCTTGAAAAAGTTTCCCCTCCTCATCATCTTTGTGCAGACAGCTCCATCAGCATGAGAGTGCAGCTCTCCACATTCATAGACTAATAAGAGCTAACTGCATCGAGCAGGATGAATATTCTTGGTTTGTTTTTTTGTTGTTTATGGATCTTTGTGAATGAGACTGTCATGACCCGGCTCTTAAGACAAACTACAGAAAAGTACGACTCTTGACAATGTTTTAAAAGTTTATTGTCCCAAAAGACAAACAACAAACAATCCAATGTTTCCATGGTGCTACACCGAGGATGGATTGGATTGGACTGGCCACGTCTGCCCTGGTGTAGGCGGAGCTCCGCCCAGCAGCGACCTGCAGAGACACAAGACACACAGACAGAAGGGAACACAGTAACAGGCCCTGCTGGTGGGAGGGCCGTCACACCCCACTCCTTAAAGGCTTTATATGTGATGTTTTGATCCAGCAGATGTCGCCCTTGAGCACCAGCATGAAACCAAAACAACTCGCGCTGCATTGTTGTGTTAGCATGCTAATGCTAGCAATCTTTATTATGCTCGTATCTTCACACTGCATGTAAATTTACCTGAAATGAGCGTGATCTAGAAACACAGTTAAGCAGTGAGTACAGTATGTTATTCTTCTTTTCTCTAGTCCCTCAATTAAACAACTTTTATACGTGAGGGGAGGAGTCAGCCGGCCGTCCTGGCGATGTAAACAAAGTGAAGATAGGACTCTGAAAACTCTGAAAACATCACAGACAGTGGGACTCGGGTGTTACACCCATTGTAGACAGTCATGACTCACAGAGTTATTTTCAGAGGATAGACTTGATTTCTACATTTAAGAGTGAAAAATCACAGATAAAGACTTTAAAGAAGGGGTTCCTACCCCGGAACCACAAACACTAAACACCACTACCTATGATGTGGAATTAACTCAAAAACTTGACTACAAGGTTAATATTCACAATTTAAGAAACAGAGTAATTTTTTCTACTCTTTTCATTTTGTTTATAAATCATAAATGAGAAGGAGCAGATATCTGTGGACGTTTTCTTAGAGCGTTTCAGCTGCTGCAGTCCATTCTTAGTGAACCAGCAGGCCATTAGCATTTCATTCTTTATTCATTTTGTTTTTACAGAAGGGATGCTGGGAAAGTTTTCCTCGTCTGTCTGTTAATGATTGCATAGCAGTCGTCTCCTGTTCTGCTGCCAGCGAGGTTTGAATGTTTAATTGACTTTGATGGACAGCAGGCGGGAAGGAGTGAAGGGAAAGAGCTCTGCTCGAAGTGTGCTAATGAAAAGCAGCAGATTGATGAATCTGTCGTTACTGTCAGCTTTTTAAAACGACCTTAAAACAAACACAAGCAGACGGGCGCGAGTAACCTGGAGGTAATAACAACCTGATCTGAGTTTCACAGCAGAGCACTGAAAGCTCTTCATATCTTTATTTGGACTGAAATGTAAAACCCATGTAATACCCCCTCGTGCAGATTTTCTTTGGAAGTTCTCCGTCTCTGCTTCCTCAGCGCCGACAGAGACGAGCTGTAACTTGGACATCCAGAGGGACGTGGTACAATCTGAGGGGCATTGTGTGTTTTTTTTTCAAATATGAGAGAGCGTCTTCCGGGCGCTGAGAGTCGATCCCAGGAGCCTTTTTTTTTGTTCATGCAGCAAAGAGGAAGAGCGTCTCCTCCTCGTCTAAATCCTGCCATTAGATGAACATTTCCTGTTTCTTCTCCTCATTCCTGTCCTCTTATCAGATCCTCCTCCTCCTCTCTCTCTGAAATGTCTGAGTAAGCTTTGGAGGGTTTTTCTGCTCAGCCTGGTTTAAGTCAGACACGTCTCAATCACCAGGGGGGCCGTCGATCCAGACTGTGAGCTCGTCAGTGTCGCTCCGTTTCTCCTTTACCTCCTCTGCTGACGCGCCCCCCCCCCTCTCCTGCTGAGACAGATATCAACAGCCATCTTCCACCTCGCTGTGCTGACGTCCTCTCTGCTTCTGTGTGCTTTAAATCCAGTCCATGATAAACGCTCTGAGTGGATGACAAAGGGGCGCTAACAGAGAAGCCGTTAGCCTTCTTGACATTAAAGATTAGGAGTTAATTAAAGCCGACTTGTGGAACGTGGCCTCGGGGTTCATCGGCTCAGCAGCAGGAGGAAGGTGGACGACGTGTGCTGATTGGTTGTTCTGTGTGGCTTCAATAAAAACGTGACTGAGGAGGATTCATCTGAAGAAGTCAGCACACACGGTTAATGCTACGCTTAGATGTGACTCTTCAGTTTTTAAATAAATTCAAAGATGGCCGAGATACTGGAGGAGAAATGGGTGAACCTCAGGGGTAGCGCTGCCTCGGTCGAGCTCAGACCGATGAACTAGTGCAGTGTTTCTCAAAGGGGGTACGTGACAATTGTTGTTAAAAAAATGTTGCACCACAACAAACCAATATAATGATTTCTAGGAAAATACTTACACTGATTAAAGACAAATTAATTAACAGCATATGTTCTCTATTCAACATAAAAAAGGGAACTATTACCAACGTCAGGATATTCATTTATAATATACCTTGTATTATGTATAAATGTATGAAGACCACATGCATTGATTTATTCACGTTCTTTTCCCAAATTATTTCCTGAAAAATGTTCTTGGCAGGACAAGGAAAGATGAAAGAAATTCTGAAAGGGGGTACACAGGCCCCTGAACTAGTGGATGATCGACCTCACATCGCCCAGCTGGACTGAGGGTCTGTGTTCTTTGACCTCACCAAAACGTATCTGACCCCCACCTGTAGCACTGTTTTAGATCTAGAAGCTGCTGTTGGTCTCCTCAACACCTTTTTTTGTTTAAAGATTTATTTTTGGGCTTTTTGGGACTTTATTGGAGAGACAGGACAGAGGATAGAGTCAGAAATCAGAGAGAGAGAGAGAGAGAGAGAGAGGGGGAATGACCTGCAGAAAAGGAGTCACAGGTCGGGTTTGAACCCGGTCCGCCAGCTTGGAGGACCACATCCTCTGTACATGGGGTGCACGCACTTACCACTGCACCACCATCTTGATTTGTGTATTTCAGTTTTTCTTGCATATTTCCCTTCGGGGGTTAAAAAAAAGTGATCTTGACCTTGGAGGGTTCAGAAAAGACTCCTCACATGTTGAAGCATTCGGCCCCCCTGAGCGTGCCGACACTCGTGATGCATCATCGGTCAAAGTTCTTTCACATTTTAAAAAGTTCGAGTTCAACAAAGAAAACAAAGTCGAATCGAGTGAAACTTTCAGAACCGCAGGCGGAGACATCGCACACATAACGGCGTGTTTAACTCCTGGAGATGAAGTTCAGTCATCTGAGTTTTTAAAGAGAGCAGCCTCAGAGCTGAAGGAGACATCTTACAGACCCCCCCCCCCGACCCCCCCCGTCCCCCGTCCCCCCCTCCCCCCCATCCCCCGTCCCCCCGCCTCCTTTGTAGGACCGAGATTTAAAGTGACATGTTTGCATCTTTCACCCTCAAGGCGCCAAACAGACGCTCACTCCTGACCTGCAACGTCTTTAAAAAACAGCATTCAGACTTTTTTAAATGTCATGAACAAAACGGCGCTCGTGGGAACAGCGTCCGTCCAGCGTCCGACTCATCTCATCACGTGCTCCACGGTGCCGTCGACGGGCGCGCTGACGCTGCATCAGAAGAAATCTAAACGTCTTCCATACGTGTGCTCAAAGTTAGCGGGCTGTTTGAGTATTCATCTCGCCCTCCGGTCAGGCTCGGCCTCGGGCTCGGCTTCACGCCTGCACGGACGCATTAAGCAGCCGAAACAGTTTCTTCTTCTTGTCTCTTTTTTTGGGTTTAATCTCTGAGAAGCTGTTCTGTCAGACGCAGGGCGCTCGTTAAAGTGTTTACTGTTATTCTGTGACCTTTTCAGTAACAGTAAGTCTTAACCACACTTTTCTCTTTTGTAATGGGCCAGTAAGCAGCAGCGGCGGCGGTGGCGGCGGCGGCCAACAATGCAGCGCCGTGCCTCGGTGTTAATGAGGGGCAGGAATGTGGGACAAAAGGCCGAGCGGCTGCTGCACTCACAGCTCGAGTGGAAATCAACTTTATTTAGCAGGAATGCTAAACACGCGACCGTTAGCGCCGGCTTGACTCAGCTGTACAAACATTGAACGCTTTACTTTATTAAACGCTGGTGTTGTTATTTTTATGACATTATGAGCGCCTGAGATCTGAGAGCAGAAAAACACTGCAGAGAGGAAAAGAGAGCAGCATTTATACACGAGCCAGCAGTTCACCTGGAACATCTTTTAACACCTTTATTAAAGATAAACAGAAAATAATCCCTCCAAGCTGCTTTCACAGAAAAACTTTCTAGAAAAATCTGGAGCGCTGACCCTTAAAGGGATACTTCACCCATTAGCATTAATCTTTGTATCATTAGAAACCTGGTAGTATTTCTGAATGGTCGTGCATCCCGCCCTCATTTTCCCCTGAGATGTGAAATCTTTGTATTTCTGAGTCTGTAAAGGCGCTTCCTGTGACGCAGACATCGTCATTTTGCGTCACTGGAAGCTGTTGCGGTTAGCGGGGTGAAACTACAACGCTAGTTCCTCATATTTTCGACCACTGAAGCTACAGACCAATCACAGATCAGTGGGTGGGAACTCACTCCCAGAATCGAAACTTTACGTCCGCCATATTGCTTAGAAGCTATGCTAACAGGCTCTATGGAGAAAGATGACAATGGCGAAATGGGCTGGCGACCCCGGCAGTTGAGGAAACGGCCTTATGTGTTGAAGTAAATATGTCTGTAAACCTGACCTTAGTGGGAGTGGCCTGCGATGCTGTGCATTCTGGGATTTGGTGACTTTCATCCACTTGAGCCAAAAAGACACTTTCTGCCTTTTCAAGTAATAAACAACAACACCACCCGGCGGCTTGAAGGAAACACACAACTTAAAACTCCAAATGTAAATAATTCAGATTATTTGAATGATTTGATTTATAAATCAAAGGAAATATGTAAACTAAGGAGGACTGAAGCTGTGGGGAAGAAAAAAATGGTTAAACAATATAATAATGCAAATACTAATAAGGACAATTAAGATATATTTTTATTGATCACAGAATCTAAAATATGTAAAATGTAAAGTTGAGGTTTAAAACACTACCAATCCAGAGATAAACCAAAACTGAGAATAAGCCACTTAGTTGGGGAGGTACAGTAAGAAGATGAGATGTGATGAGGTGGTAGTGATGTTTGGAGCAGCAGCAGGAGTAACTGTGATGTCTGCGTTCATAAAAAGCTGAACTGAAGGGGTTAAAACATTCTGTCACAGACGTCTGTTTGAATGATCTGTGTCTGTGATTCCTCTGAACGAGCTTCTGTTTCGATTTAAAACGTGAACGTGGTCGGGTGGTGGAGGAGGCGGCTTGCATCAGGGTTGCATCAGATTCCTTCTGCTGTGTGTTTCCAGCCGCCGCGCTGCGTCACGTCTACTTCCTGTTGTTGTTTATTTCAGGGTTATAAGAAGACGAAAAATAAAGTTGAAGTGAGCGCCTTGTGCTTTAACACGCGTACCATAAAAAAAAAAGAAGAAGAAGAAGAACTGCTCCGGGGGGCTGTGGAGACGGAGGGGAAGGACAGTTAGGAGCATTAAGGGACTGATGGGGGTCTCTTCAGTCCTGGTTAACGGCCACAAACAGACGCTTAATGCATCGAGGAAAACAAAAAGAGAGACGTGAAGCAAACAGAGAAACAGTCCAACAAACACGAGGTGGACAGAGAAAGGTGATGTCGTGTTTTTGAAGGAGAAAGGGCGTCCAATCAGAGAGCTAACAGCTGTTAGCTTCCCTGCCTTGCTCTAGGAAACCAGACAAAACTTTGACAAACAGTCACATTAAGAGAGAGGAACACAAACCGTTTGTTAGCTGTTAGCATGTCTGGGTTTAATTATGTTAGAGTCAACTGAAAATATTTGTTCAAACAAAACAGAAAATAAAACCAACAAATGAATCGAGAAGAGAAACACCGCTGAGTGAATCCAAACCAACCGATTACAGTTAACATGCTAACTGTTAGCATTAAAGGCTAACACCTCGGACACTCCTCCTTCATCCATCAGCTCCCCGTCTTTTAGCTTGTGCGTACGTCTTATCAGCTGTTAGCTTTCCTGGTTTACTTCAAGAAAACCAAAAACGACAGATAAACCCAAAAAACACAGCGGGTACAAACCAACCATTTAGAGTTAGCATGCTAACTGTTAGCATAAGAGGCTTTCTTTGCATCTTGCAGAACAGATTTTCAGACCAAAACAAACGCTCTCTTTGGACACGCCTCCTTCACCCCTCAGCTCCCCGTTTGTTGGCTTGTGCATACGTCTGTCTGCTTGTTTGTGTTTGTTTTCCTGCTCTTATTTCATTTAGCACTAATTTAAAAGAATAAAACTGTCATCAAAGCGTCAGACTTCACTTCCTCGGCCACTTCTTCCTCGTTCCATTGTTGTAATGTCTTGCCTCCTGCGACCCTCCCTCCCCCCTCCAGCTCCTTCCCAACAGGTAAAGTCTCCTGCTGTGAGGTGCGTGTGTGCACAAACATCTCAGGACGATAGAGGGGGACGGCCGGCTGTAGAAAGCTGAAAGTTGTTACCTTTTTTTTTTTTTTTTTGCACGTCGCTGGAGAAATTCAAGAGTCAGTAAAAAATGTTTAGAAACTTTTCAATCAGCCCGTAACATTTCTCCACACCCACCCACACACTGCTGCGGGCAATAACCTTCCTCTGGCGGTCGTCCATTTTGTATATTCAAACATTTCGGAGGTGTTGGCGCCCCGGTAATGGCCGGTTCCGTTTGGCAGCGGCCCTCGGGGGTCCTGGTCGCGATCCACATGTTGTCCAGTCCTAATGGGGAGCTGCCTGGCTGTTTGGCATCAGGAGTAAACCAATAACATTTTGTAAAAGCTCATTTCTCTCTCTAATCAGAGACAGACTTTGTTTGTGGGCTGTTGGGTTTTTCTTCGAGCTCTCTGAATGAATCGTTGGCTGAAGAAGAAGAACAGGCCGCAGCCGTGGAGGAAAAACCACTCGCAGGCCAATGATTTGATTTGCCTCCAATTTGCCACTTATTTTCTTCCTCTCTGGCTCTTCAACTCTGCTTTGAATTCAGCTCAATTCAGCTTTCTTAATACACACACACACACACACACACACACACACACACACACACACACACACACACTCACCTCGCCTCTTTGAGCGAAGCCGTTATTTACCTTGAAAGCGAGCGGCGTTCTCTCTCTGTGTCGGCCCGCAGCCTGAGAGCTTATTGGAAAGCTATCAGTTCTTTCTAAGCACAGAGCGGAGTTACATTATTTCATTACTTGCTGTGTGTTTATTTTATTTATGAGGATCCACAGAGTAGCTCAATGATGCAATGAAGACTTTCATAAACCTCGGGAATCTTTGATCGATTTGTTTTGTCTGCTGTTGTTATTATTTTGTGATGAGAGTCTGTTAGTCGAGCTCCGATCTCAGAAGACTTCAATCAAATCTTTGTTTTTACAGTCGGAGAAGTTTAATACTGAAAGCTGTAAATGAAGTTTACGGTATGTTGACAAACTAGAGGTGTAGTCAAGACCACATTAACGGAGACCAGGACATACTAGAGACCAGGGTGCTCCGAATCCAAGACAAAGACCAAGATATTTAGGGATCAAGACCAAGACCAAGACCAAGACCAACACCAAGACCAAGACCAAGACCAAGACCAAGACCAAGGCAGGACGAGACTGAGACAAGACCAAGACATTTAGGGATCAAGACTGAGACACAACCAAGACCAAGACAGGAAGAGACCGAGACCAAGACAGGACGAGACCGAATCAAAACCCTTTACATTCTATAAAGCTCAGGGTCGTTTGAAATCTTTGTGGCGTCCTTTATGTTCTGGTCTCCGTGTTTTGAGCCTTACGTTCATTATTTTGGATTTAGAGTCCGAACAAGAGTCAATGAATCACACACACACACACACACACACACACACACACACACACACACACACACACACACACACACACACACATACATGTTGGAGTCGAGCTGCTGGTTCTGTAGTCTGAACACCTGGAGAGGATTGGCAGCAGCTGCAGCTCTCTGATAGGTCGAGGACAAGGCCCCAAACAGATGCCTGCCTCGCCTCTGCTCCTGAGGCCCCTCCCCCTCCAGTCCGACAGGAAGTCCCCCACTGAGAGGTGCATGTGTGAACAATCCTCTGAGACAGACTGCCTGATATTTTCTAGGATGAGTTTTTAAATTTGCAGAGCCTTTTTCAGAATCTCCTTTTCCTTTCTGTTCAGTGTGGGCTGAGCGCTCGTTATGTGACACACATCGGGGATTTATTCACAAACTCTGACACACAGCTTTTCTCTCTCTCTCTCTGTCTCTTACTGCAACCAGCTTAGCAAATGTTCCTGACGGGATGGCTTTCATTTCAGAGTTTCACTTTCATATCAGTTTCAGGGTCAGTTATCGGAGCCTGTCAGAGCAGGCGAGAAAAATCAAAAAAAGAAATCTAGAGAGAGAGGAAATGGAAAAGCTGCCCGTCAGTCTTTGAAACGCACGTGTGGTTCTCATAATCCAACTGTGTGCTGTAAACAAATGTCAGCTGTTTTGGATCCTTCTTAAACGCGTGATTGGACGCCGGCTTGTTTCCAGGGTGAATTCTGGCGTTTCTGAAATACTCGCCTTATTTGGAGGGTCTGTGCGGTGGCAGGTGTCCGCAGATGGAAAGAGAAAAGAGAGAGTGCTGCAGGATCAGGCGCGTTATTAATCCCCCGCTCACTGTCTGCAGCGCTCTGTGAGGATTTGCCAGAGAGCAGATCAAACAGGCTGGGTTACTCTGGGCTCATGCAGCTGAACGTCTCGTGTTCCTGTTTGTATTTGAATAAAGAGCTGAGCACACAGCTCGAGTGATCAGGAGCCGCTGCTGAGATTCACTCAGAGATACGTCTTTGGAACGAGTGATTAAGAGAGAGTTCTTTAAAGGCTTTAAATGTGATTGTTTGATCCAGCAGATGTCGCCCTTGAGCACCAGCATGAAACCAAAACAACTCTTGCTGTATTGTTGTGTTAGCATGCTAATGCTAGCGATCTTTATTATGCTCGTATCTTCACACTGCATGTAAATTTACCTGAAATGAGCGTGATCTAGAAACACAGTTAATAATAATAATAATAATAATAATAAATTTTATTTAAAGGCGCACCTCAAGGTCACCTCACAGAGCAGAGATAAAAACAACAAAGTAACAACACAACGATAAGATTAACATTAAAAACTCAAATGTACAGGATGTAAAGGAGTTATGAGACCGGGTGGAGAATGATCAGACTGAATAAGTTTAAAAAGATGTGTTTAGAGATGAGATTTGAAAATGGAGAGAGAGTGGATATTACAGATTTGTGGTGGGAGGGAGTTCCAGAGGTGGGGGAGGGGCAGAGCGGCCCTGGACCCCCCATGGTGGACAGGCGGGCGGGTGGTGCAGTGAGTTGAATGGAAGAAGAAGACCTGAGAGTGCGAGTAGGTGTGTTGATGTGCAGGAGTTCAGAGAGGTAAAGCGGAGCGAGGTTGTGGATGGCCTTGAAGGTGAGGAGCAGAATTTTGAAGGTGATGCGATGTTTAACCGGGAGCCGATGAAGCTGCTGTAGGACGGGTGATGTGATTAACAGAGGGCGTTCTGGTGATGATGTGAGCGGCAGAGTTCTGGACCAGTTGAAGTTTGTGGATGGACTTGAGAGGGAGACCAACGAGAAGGGAGGTGCAGTAGTCAATGCGGGATGTAACCAGGGTGGTGATGAGGATGGCGGTACTGCTGGGAGTGAGGGACGGGCGGAGGCGATTAAGTACCCCTGAGACCAGATGAATACAGTTTGACTTTAAAGAAGGCGGTTGTGCAGGGGGTTTCTTACCAGGTTTGGCTCCAGGCACGCGACGTCGGCTCTCACTGAACCCCCCCGCTCAACGTGTCTGGAAATTGAAAGTGACATGTGAAGGCATGAGACGGAGAAGTGAATTTATTATCAGACTTTGTAACAATAAACACAATCAGAGCGGAGTGACTCCAGCTTTTTAACATGTAAAGAGAAACACAGCTTTGAGAAAGGACGATGGCTCTGCTTAGGGAGAGGTGGAGCTAAAGTACCAGGTTGGCCCCAAATGCATCATGGGATACATCCCTTGGTTACAGTTTAACATCACCCCCCTGTCACTCCCCACCAAGAACCCCCCGCCCTGCTCCCGACAACTTGGAAGTCCCTGCAGTCTGAATACCCGCGTCATGAGTCATGGACGGGTCTTCATGACCACAAGCCCCGGACACAAACTTACCTTGGACCCCGACCTTCAGAACGCAAATATTTTACTCGCACTTCATGTGTCCTCGTTAAGCAGAGCTGAAAAATAGCACAGGGCAACTCACCATCCTCCTTTTAGAAACAGTTCTGTATTGTTTAATAATACTTTAATAACCCCGACTGTGTGGTTAAACTCAACGATGGAGCGTTAACATCGCACAGTCTTAAAACAGTCAAGAAAATGTGGAATTTCCTTAAATTATGAATTATTGTCCCTTCCATCGTTCCTTTAGTAGACATAAAATAGTTCCAGTTAGCATGTAGCCGTTAGCTCTTTGCGGCTGCAGCTCGAAAAGCACCAAAAGCAAAAAGTCTAAGAATATTTAGTCCAACATTTTAATAGTAAAGATACATTCACCATCTGCTTTTAGGGACAGTTAGCATACTAAACCACATGTGTGTCTTTTTCTATCGGCTGCATGTTTTTCCTCCTGTAAGTCGTGATGCCTGTTGCAGGTCGTTTCCCCTCGTCGTCCACCGTAGATTAGAGGAGGAGACATCAAGGAGGATGACCTCATCATAACCAGGAAAGAGAGAAGTCAGCAAACATACAGGAAGCTCTGAACGTAGCAGCTTCCAGGAGACCTTAATTAGCTTTCTCTGTGTTGTCAACAGCCACAGAGGCTGAGGCTGCTGACAACACTCTTCATTTTGGTGACAGCTTTGTTCCCTTTGTTTACTCTCACAGCTCAGACTTCCTTCTTCTTTTCTATCAGCAGAGACATCACAAAGACATCCTCCTGCATCGCCCATCAAAACAAAAGAATGAAAACCCGAGCGTGCACAATGAGATTCCACTGTTTGTTGTTTTTTGCTGACGCGACGCTTTGCAGTCCCGTCTGTAGCGCTCAGCAGCCGGGGCCTTGTCTTGTGCTATTTGTTTCAGTTAGCGCTAAATGTGTGTGGTTGTCAAAAACGATTGGCTTTGGTGGTCTGAGGCGCGCACTCCAGAGCACGGGCCGACAGTAAATTGTGTTTTTCCGCAGAGTTATTAGGCCATTATTACAGCGTGTGAAGTGAACAATGCCTCCTCTTCTTCACAGGCGGACAATTAGAATCATCATTAATCGACAGTATCTGCACATCGGCGGGGGCAGAGGGGGCCTAATGGAGTTATAGACCACTTATGGGGCAATCAATCAACGCAGCTGCTAACCACACTGTCCAAAGTGAGTGTGTGGTCAGCGCTGAAGTGGAGTCTATGAGAGGGATGTTTATGGCATGTTATTTGTACTAATGTTCAGTCGTGCAGCATCTGTTATATTCAGGCCGTCGTCTCCGCAGCTGCACAACAAATCTCCGAGCAATCACGGGAAAGCTGGAGCACGGAGGCCCGATGGGTTTATTGTAATAAGTGAATACAAAGCAGCCCGAGCAGAGAGACGGGGAGAGTAAATTGTTGCTGTAAGCGTTAAGTCACGAGCAGAGTCTGCAAACAAACAGCAGATGAACTAAGTGAGACATGAGCGGGGGGAATGAAGGGGAACGTTTAGCGTTTAAAGAGCCGGGTCGTTTTAACTCAGAAGACCAAAACAGGAGACCAGATCTGAGCCGGGACTCTGATAATGATGCTTCTCTCTGTGTGCACTCCAAATCTTTTCATTACATTTTTGCAGACAGTACAACATGATGTCACATAAAATCAGAGCGTCTGCATAGAGTAAAACAAAAAGCGCCAATTAAACAGAAAAACAAGACAGCAAAATAATAAACAGCCATTTACCCTCCCAGCTCCCCGAGGTAGTCGTCCATTAGCGACTGTCGTAACATAGATACTAATAGGACAATACAAGTAAACAAACAGAACCGAGAATCCAGGATGACGTCGTCGTTATCGGCAGGATGAACCGGTGTTACGGCTCAAAGAGTGACCGTGTTAACTGCTGACTTTCAGCTGAATGCGCTGTGTCGGAGGTCCTCATCAGATACGTCTTAAGAACGCTTTCCATGGACATGAACGGTGGACTTTGTGCCGTCTGCGTCCTGGTTAGCTGATCCGAAAAAGATATGAATCATGGGAAAAGGAGTTATCTTATCCACACAAGTGATTTTATTTTGCACAGACTATAATCATCGTTTGTGCTCAACATAATAACTAGTTTAGATCATTTTCTTATAAATGATGATCCTGTGTGCAGACATTAGATGATAGCTCGTGAACACAGGATAAAACGCATCACTTTTTGGACCTTCAGGGCTCCTGTATTTTCAGAAAGTTTAGTTTTCTTCTTCTTTCCCCTTTAGATAGATAGATAGATACTTTATTGATCCCTAAAGCTTAGTTTAGCTTTAGTTAGAGCATCCACTCACTTGATTACACTTTTCTTTGTTCAAGGTTTTTTTTTTTTATTGGTGATTTAACAAAAACAAAAATACAGTTATAAGACAGAACTTCTCTTGTGGAGTATCACATTTCTTCTCGTGTCAAATGGTGCATCAGAACTTTGGGATGGAGGAAGTTTCTCCTTTTATTTGAACAATATTAGTCGCCTAACAAGAAGAGTTATGAAACCTTTCATATTCTTTTCATGATTTCTCAAAAGTAGTCCAGAGCCCCAGAGTGTCTGAAAATAATTTAAAGTCTTTCTATGTGATTTTTCACACTTAAATATATAAATCAAGTATCTCCTCTGAAAATAACTCTGTGAGTCATGACTGTCTACAATGGGTGTAACACCCGAGTCCCACTGTCTGTGATGTTTTCAGAGTTTTCAGAGTCCTATCTTCACTTTGTTTACATCGCCCGGACGGCCGGCTGACTCCTCCCCTCGTGTATAAAAGTTGTTTAATTGAGGGACTAGAGAAAAGAAGAATAACATACTGTACTCACTGCTTAACTGTGTTTCTAGATCACGCTCATTTCAGGTAAATTTACATGCAGTGTGAAGATACGAGCATAATAAAGATCGCTAGCATTAGCATGCTAACACAACGATGCACCGCGAGTTGTTTTGGTTTCATGCTGGTGCTCAAGGGCGACATCTGCTGGATCAAAAAATCACATATAAAGCCTTTAAAGATTAAGTGCCAGGAAATCGGGTCTTTACTGGGTGGGAGCTTAGCTAGCTTGATGACACTTTTGAGCACTTCTTTGTTTTGTTGCTAGCAGACAGTCAGTTATAACTTGTACTAAACTGCCCTCAGTATCTTCACAGACCTGCAGGGGGAGTTGTGATGTGATTTACAAACATGTCTGCTGACATCTTGGCATGAACAGATTCAGGACTTTGGCATTACATCATTTTGTTCTGCAGCCAATGAGATGTTAAAATAAGTTTCACATAATGCAGCTAACACTTCCTGCAGCGTGCCTCTGATGTGTCAGAGGAGACAGCAGACGAGTTTGAGGCGACGTCCTCACCGTGTCTTTGTTCACCGAGTAAGACAGAGGTCAAGACTTAGCCCTCGGCCGTTATCACAACCTGTCTCTCTCTCTCTCTCTCTCTCTCTCTCTCTCAGATGACCCAGGAACAGTGCACTCATAGGAACAATGTCCAGAGTTCAGAGAAACCACAAGTGTACAAAGTGGGAATATACGGCTGGAGGAAACGCTGCCTTTACTTCTTCGTCCTGCTGCTGATGATCCTGATCCTGATCAACTTGGCGCTAACTATCTGGATCCTCAAGGTCATGAACTTCACCATAGTAAGTCCCGCCTCTCATTCTTTTATTTAATTTGTGACGGCCTGTGATTAAAACAAAGACAACTCCCTCCACAGTTACCTCAGACTTCTTCTTCTTCTTCTTCTTCTTCTTCTTCTTCTTCTTCTTCTTCTTCTTCTTCTTCTGTTGTCTCGACTTGTGAGGCGAACGGGGAGGGATTAGTCCAACCAGCATGAAGTACACAGACATTAACCCCCCCCCCCCTCCAGCTCCATGAATATTTGACACCGCTGGGCGATTTATGAAAAGTTAATCAGCGAGCCTCTGACAACAAGGTCACATCTCAATCTTTAATGCTCCCACCACCAGATTACATTTACACCTCGCACTGAATCACATCTGGTTCACACTGACGGCGTGCTCGCCTTCATTTATTATGACGGGAGATCCGATCTCTTTTTGCATCCCTCTGCTGGGACTCGTGTTAGAAAAGTTTGTTTGTCTGTGTGGTTAACACTTTCCCTGTCTGAGTGATGAAGCTGTGAGCCTGCAGGTAGATCTGTATTCAGAGGTGACTGGAGACGCAGCGTGCGCTCGAGACGTCCTACTGCTGCACAGATATCGCTCTCAGCTGCCAGCTTCAGAGTTATCTTTTAAAGAAGGTCATAGGTCATAGGTCATAGGTCATAGTTCCACATAAATAAATCATAAAGTCTGTCCTGTGTAAATGTGTCTCTGAGTCATGACTGTCTACAATGAGGGAGAAGCTCGAGTCCCGCTGGCTGTGTTGTTGTCAGAGCCGTGTTTACATGGACGGGACGGCCGGCTCCTCCCCTTGTGTATAAAAGCTGTTTTAGTCAAGAACTAGAGAGAAGAAGAACATACTCACTGATTATTTGGATGTTAGTAAGAGTTTTTAGATCACGCTCATTCTGTGTCAGTTTACATGAAATGTGAAGCTACGAGCTAACTAAAGAGCGCTAACATTACCATGCTAACACAACAATGTGAAGCTACGAGCTAACTAAAGAGAGCTAACATTAGCATGCTAACACAACAATGTGAAGCTACGAGCTAACTAAAGAGAGCTAACATTAGCATGCTAACACAACAATGCAGGACACAGCTAATGTGAAGCTACGAGCTAACTAAAGAGCGCTAACATTAGCATGCTAACACAACAATGCAGGACACAGCTAATGTGAAGCTACGAGTTAACTAAAGAGCGCTAACATTAGCATGCTAACACAACAATGCAGGACACAGCTAATGTGAAGCTACGAGCTAACTAAAGAGCGCTAACATTAGCATGCTAACACAACAATGCAGGACACAGCTAATGTGAAGCTACGAACTAACTAAAGAGCGCTAACATTAGCATGCTAACACAACAATGCAGGACACAGCTAATGTGAAGCTACGAGCTAACTAAAGAGCGCTAACATTAGCATGCTAACACAACAATGCAGGACACAGCTAATGTGAAGCTACGAGCTAACTAAAGAGCGCTAACATTAGCATGCTAACTCAACAATGCAGGACACAGGAAACTCGAGCTGAGGACAGTTTGGTCCACCGCTTACGCCTAACGGTCTCTTATGTCTGAGCATTTTGTTTTATTTATCCACCTGAATGACGTTTTATTCCTGGGTGTTTCGTGAGTTTTATGAGAAGGTAAATGAGCAATAAAAAAGCAGAAACAGGTGTTTAAATGGATTATGAGGTTAAAATCTGTGGAGCGTCTGCAGCGCCGCTGTCGTTTTGAAATGAGTTACATCACTCTCTTACTGTCCCTGTCTGTCTGTGTGCTCCCCTCTGCTTTCAGCTGAGTAATCCACTGTGATGACTCAGATACACACAACACTATGAAACACACACTTATATCCTGCATGCACACAAACAAACACACACACACACACACACACACACGGTCGTAGCTGTGAATAATACATGAGGTCTGCTTCACAGCGTGGCATTAATATGAGATCTACATAAATCAGAGAGCCGAGATGTTCTGTCAGAGCGCAGCAGGTAATGTTTTTAATGTGACCGTCTGCAGATGATGGAATTAGAAAACACATTTATTTATTTATTTTATTTATTTTATTTATTTATTTTATTTTATTTTATTTATTTATTTTTATTTTATTTTTATTTTTTTATTTTTTTATTTTTTTTTATTTTACAGGGACATTGCATATTAATAAACATTTCGGTTAATATGCCAGAGTTAACTAAAAGGCTAATTTTCATCTGTTGTCTCTGGCCAGATTTTATAAAAGGCTCCCTAAAAAACAAAACAAATTCAAACATCACTAAAAGCATCGACGCGCCTCCCTCATCCCTCAGCCCTGCACAGGTGACTCACCTGAAGATGACTCCACAGAGGTTTGCCTTCAGCCACAGTCTGCCTCACATCTTTTATTTATGCATCGTCTCACTGCTCTGTATCTTTGGATACTGTACATGGTGATGCGCTGAGGGCCCTGACTCATCCCTGCACTCTGTATGATCGAGTCGGCCGCCGGCCTGCGTTGCTTCAGTGTTCGCTCTGCGGCCCGGTCACAAAGCTTGTTGTTGTTATCTGTTCTCACTGTGCGTCTTTAAACGGGGGAAAGGAGTCTCAGGCTCGCTGCTCCTGCAGGATGATGATCTGTGTCTGAAGGAGCTGGACAGCACACCAGACACTAAACAGATTCACTCACCAACAACCAGAGTCTCCACTCTCAAAACGTGTAATCTCAAAAGGTCAGACGCGACCAACATGATGGTCAAGCTAAATGTGGCTAGCTGTTAGCTATGTGGTACCTCGGTCCGACTCCTCTCCTCGTCAGTTGTCAGAATCAGAATCAGATTTATTGGCCAGGTATGCTTACACACACACACACAAGGAATTTAACTTGTGTGAACTGTGCTCTCTTATGTACAGGTACGACATTAAATATCAACAATAAACAGAATAAGAAAAGACTAATATTTACATAAACATGAAACAGTGCAAAAGATGCTGAAGTAACATGATAAGTAAAATGCAGTTATGTGACAGATGGCTCAATTAAGATGTTGATTACAGTATTTACATAAATAAGTGTGCGTGTATTCATCATTAAAATTAATGAATACATATATTCATATATGTATATTCACAGTGACGGTTGGTTTGTTTTTTTAAAAGTAGACTGAAGGTGTTGGAGGACGATGCATCAGGTGGAATAAAGACTCTTCTGTGACATGTTGATCTGTGTTTAGTGTCTGTAACTTGTTTGTTGCACCTCTTACAGGACGCTCCTGTAAATGAGATTCTTTCAGACAGATTTTGGAGAAGCAGAAGTCAGGTCCTTCTTCCTGCTGCGCTGCTGAGTCTGAGCTGCTGTGTTTAAAATCATCAAGCAGCGTCTGAGGTTACGGGATGTTTTGATATCTCCTCGATTAGTATCAACACAAGAGGAGATGAACTGTTAATCTAAAAACTAACCCCCCCCCCCCCCCCCTCAGTGAGCCCTGCAGACCTCCATGATCCTCCTGTAGTGAAAGTGAAGGGGTGTGAGTGCGTCAGAGAGAGAGAGTGAATAATGAATATGGACGAGTAGTCGACATCAGAGCGCCCGCTGTGTGGGAGGATGTGAGTCGTCTTCTTGTACTTAGCAAGCGCTGTGATTAGAAAAGACGCAATTAAAGTGCTCGACCTGTGTTTAACCTGTGTGCTTTCTAAATGGAGCAGTGCACATGTGAATGTGTGTGCGTGCAGATCTGCAGAGAGCGAGACTCGCTCTTTGATTTCAGAGGGTTTTTGTGAAATATTGATGAAAAGTTGGCACACATCCATTCAGAAGAACATTAAATCGCTCTGACCTGTGCTGCCGAGCAGGAAGAGGATTCTGGTGGAAGGTTTTCATATCAGCTGGATTTTAAGATGATCTAACAGGTTTTTTTAAAGGCTGAAGGCGTCTGTTCAGGTCCTGCTGCCCGTGCTATATTAGCATGTAGCTGCGAAAGCTAAAGGGCAAAAGGGGGGTCAGCCCAATGTTCCCACAGGGTAGGGTAAGGTTTGGGTTAGGTGGGGGTGTAATCCTTACTGATACAAATTTATGAAAAAGGAAATGGGGAAACAAAGGGCCTAATTTAGATTTTTTTTTTTTTAAATGTCAGAACGTAGGCACGAGAGGAGGTTCTTACCTGCTGGGGGTTCTCTTTGCAGCCATGATGCGTTCCACAGATGACTGTTCACACATACGCAGTGTGTCTAATGACCACATCATCAATATGCAGCCTGAGCTTATTAGACCACAAACAAAACATGTTTACACATTTCACTGCGTCCGGGTCGTGCTCTCCTCTCGTACACAGAGCTAATATAAACATGTGTGTGTCAGCTCCCTGTTCTACAAATGTCTGTGTGAAAACCTGCACAGGCACATGGGTCAGCAGTGTGAGTGTGTGTGTCTGTGTGAGTGCTGCACACAAACACACACACGTAATGCTCTGATGTGTCGAGGCTGGAGCTTGTTAAAGTCGGTGCCTGTGGGAGAGGAAACACAGACGCTGCAGAGAGGAAGACCGATGTGTGAATTTTGTGGGAGTGGGGCGAGAGCGGCAAAGGAGCCACTGGTCGGATTCGAACCCAGGCCACCCGCCCAGAGGACTACAGCGTCCACACATGGGGCGCACGCACCAACAACCATACTCTCCGAAATCTTTTTTTTAGATATTCACTTGGAGGTTTTCTTTTCCTTTAATTTGAATTTTTCTCCCCGTGTAATAATAAATCTCTGCTCATGGAAACTCTGCAGCGGTGACCCACATGTCCCGCGTGCCCATTAAGGCTCATTATTTAATCAGTAAATGAAGCGGAGGTCTTCAGGCTGAATCAGCAGGAAGGAGGAGCCTGCAGTCTCCGGGTCAGAAGTGAAGAACGCTCGGGGCAGGAAAAAGTAATTAACAGTTAATCAATTAAAAAAACGAAGGGTTAAAATGCTTCATTAGGAGCGTTCTTAATTAGCCCCGAGTAGCCTCACTTCACCGTTGATTAAAGTGTTCAAACACAACATGGAGGCGCTGCTGCTGTGGCCTGAAGGAACGGGCTGTCTGAGTAGTCGGGATGACTTTCTTTTCACCTGGGGGGCGTGGTCGCCGTAGTAACAGGCTGAGCAAGTCGCCCCAGACTTCCCCTCTCACCAGCAACGTTTTCCAGCTTCCTCCTCCTGGGGGATCCCGAGGCGTTCCCAGACCAGAAGGGATATATTATTACTCCAGCCGACTCTGGGTCTGACTCCCAGGAGAGGGAGGGGGGCGACCCAAACCACCTCACCTGGCTCCTTTTGATGTGAAAGAGTGGCGGCTCTACTCCTAGCTCCTCCCCCTCTCTCTCAGGCAGAGTCCAGACACCCTCCAGAGGAAACTCATTTCAGAAGCTTGTATCCAAATCTCCTTCTTTCGGTCACTACCCAAAGCTCATGACCAGAGGTGAGGGTAGGAATGAAGATCGACCAATAAATCAAGAGCTTCTGACGCCCTCTTCACCAGGACGCTCCGACTGCTGACGATGCACCAATCAGCCCGTCAAGCTGAAGGTCCATCTTAGATTCTTAAAACCAAGTGAAGGAGTCTATGAAACTTGTGAAACACAAAAGCAGACATGGTTAAGAATGTAGTGAGAAGAACGGGCAGGATGTAGAATATATAATAATGATGATATGATAATAATAGACTCTGTTACTGTCTTATGATACTCGCTGCAGAGTGACCCGACCCACAGCAGGTCAGACCTGTTCCATTGTTTACAGGTCGTATGTTGTAGAGAGTGTTTCAACCAAAGTACCCGTTTGAAGGCTTTATATGTGATTTTTTGATCCAGCAGATGTCGCCCTTGAGCACCAGCATGAAACCAAAACAACTCGCGCTGCATCGTTGTGTTAGCATGCTAATGCTAGCGATCTTTATTCTGCTCGTATCTTCACACTGCATGTAAATTTACCTGAAATGAGCGTGATCTAGAACCACAGTTAAGCAGTGAGTACAGTATGTTATTCTTCTTTTCTCTAGTCCCTCAATTAAACAACTTTTATACACGAGGGGAGGAGTCAGCCGGCCGTCCCGGCGATGTAAACAAACTGAAGATAGGACTCTGAAAACTCTGAAAACATCACAGACAGTGGGACTCGGGTGTTACACCCATTGTAGACAGTCATGACTCACAGAGTTATTTTCAGAGGAGATACTTGATTTATACATTTAAGTGTGAAAAATCACATATTCTGTGGAAATAAAACCTGACTCCAGTGTGTCTCTGCTGGGAGGTTTTATGTTCAAGTTGTTTCAAAGTAAACTCTGCAGAGATGCTGTTTATACTTAAATAATAATCATGGACGTTTAAACTAAAGCAAAGTCTATAAATATCCTGCAGCTGAAGTTCAGAGTCAGACCGACACCTCTTTGAATAAAAGACTTAAAACGCTTTCACATCTCTGCCCTTCTCCTGCAGCGGCGTGGGAGAGCTGATGGATGTTCTGATCATAATGATATGTGCAGAGATGATTCAGAAAGATGATGAGTGAACAGCTCAATGTGACAAACAACAGACAGAAAAGGTCCCCAGTTTTATATGAAGTCATCGAGTTAGTGCAGAAGAAGAGCGTTTCAAACATTTCTCTCAGTTTGAAAAAGTTTGAATAAGAAGAGAGCATCAGGCTCGTCTTTGTTGTGACTTTCTCTTCTTAGAAATAAAAAAATAACTGAATGTTGACTCATCATGAGAGCGGCTCCAGAAAACTTAATTTAAAGTTTTAAAGAGAGTTCAGAACACGTCGACACAGTCCGTCTGCTCGGCTCTTCAGAGCAGTTAGTGGACTTCCACAGCGCTGTGTCACTGACAGGTAGGAGTTAACTCTGTTAGCTCAGAGCACTTTAACAGGACACAACAAACCTGGATGCTCTGCCAGGAGCAGATTAATGAAATGGAGGGAGGAATAAAAAAAACACTTTTCATTTTGTGTTGCTGCAGCCTGCACTTAGAGTGTAAGTGAGGTGAACTGTTGTGACTGCGTGATACGGCTCGCTGCTCCTGAGAGACAGAGCTGCAGCCTGCAGCAGATCCACATCGAGGGGCCCGCTGAACCCAGAGACTCGACCTCCTGTAGTACCCCAGAGCGGGGCGGGGCCAGGCCCAGCGGGGGGTGCTCGACCTTCAAACTCTTTCAGTCACAGAAACAGGACTCACCACCTCCACAGCACACTCCCTGTCCAAACACGTTCTGTCACATTTACTGCTTTACTGAATCCAAATTTCAGCAGGAAAAGAAGCACAGTCAGAGAGATGTTACTGAGTGTGAGGAGGAAAAGGTTTCAGGTTTCACGACCTCTGAAATACAAAAATATAATTCAGTGGTTGACATTAAGTTAAATTCGCCACTGGCCCTCCGGTTTTCAAAGATCACTGGCCCGAACATTGTAACCGCTGACCCAGGAACGTTACTTTTGATTTGAAGAATAACAGTCACCAATTTACTCTTGAACCATTCTGATGCAAAAGTCAATTACAACTTTTATTTAATTAATTGAGCTCTGATTATAAAAATATTTTGTATTTTTCTTATATCTATGTGCTCATGTTTATTCACCATGCTGGTAAAGAGTCTACTTCATCTGATATTAATATGAGGCTGTGACAGATCTGGAATCTCTCCTTCTTTCTTCTCTGTGAGAAACTCTTCATCCTTACATCTTTACTTTAGGAGCTCTCTTAAGGGCTAACATGTTTTGTGAATAACTTTTATCTTTACCAGGATCTAGTCTTTAACTTTAAGTGTTCCAGCTCCTCCAGCTGTCTGTCACTGTGGATCAAACTTTTCTCCGTTCTGTTTTCGTCACGCTCTCACTCTCCACTCTTCCGGTGATTTTTTCTCTTTGAATGCTGATTTAAGCTTTTGTCGGGATCTGATGGTTTTGAAAGGTGTTTTTATCAGAGCACTAAAATCTGTGTGCAAGTGTACAATTCGAGAGTAGTGAGCGCGCTCGTGGGAGGGACAGCAATGAAGCCGTCGGCTGTTTTTCAACTGTGACACAGGTGCGCCCACGAGCGCTTGATAAGTGATGCTGTAGCAGTTATGAGCGCAACGAGCAAAAATAATTACTGACAAAACACCGGTGTGACCGGAAAGCGCTGTGAAATTGAGAACGTGTTACAGTCTATTTTTTTTTCAGGCAGTATTTGAACTGGTCCGAGCGGGCCAGCTGAACGTGCGATCAGCTGGACTCTGTCAATCATTCATCCTTTATAATGTCGAGCCGTATAATTTATAAACTAACGAGCAGCGAGGTGAGTCGGTAACCTGAAGTCACTCTGATGAGCTCGTGTGTGTTTCTCAGGCGTCGATTGATCTCTTCCAGGAGGTTTTCAAAGAGAAGAAGAAAAGAACATCAACAATCAGTAATCGTTGCACGTTTGACAAACTTGAACCAGGTGGTCATGAAACTGTACGAGCATCTTTAGGTTTCAGACCTGAACTCCCAAAAATAAATATTTTTAAAATAATTTTTCTGATGACTCATGAACATTTAAATTTGATGCTCTAAAACAAATCTTAGAGATGACGTGAGTAAAAATGACTGAGATGAATGATAACCACTGAAGCTTCAGGAAGCAGAGAACAAATGAGTGAACAGGTCCGAGCCTCCTTCACATTCAGATTTGGTCCCGAGCTGCGTCCAAACAGCCCGCTCTCTCTCTCGTGGAGAGAGAGCGGGCTGGCGGCGGCGGCGGCATTAAATCCCACTGTTGATGAGATCTGAGTTACTGGCTCTCATTGGGGACATTAAACCTCCAGACGACTTCATTGAAATGTCAGCACTAAGAAGAGTCTCGAGGGAGACGCAGAGAGGAGGATAAAGCGGAGAGTGTCTGCCGGCTGTTTCTCACTCGCTGCGACGGGAGAGCGGGATGACATCACGCCGTGTCACTTCCTGGCTGTGAAACAGACGAAGTCACTAATCACACCTGAGGCCGAGTTCTGCAGACTTCACGACCGCAGCTCTCAGGAGACGACTAATAAAGCTCAAAACTTCAACGCTTCAGAGTCCCTGATGGGAACACGAGCTGCACCGCCTCCAACAACAAAATGCAGAATTTAAAAAACATGAAGAGATAAAAAAAGAGGGAAAAATCTGGAGAGCGCTGTGGAAACACTCAGAGATATTGTTATTGTTGTTCTGGAAATATTTAGTTGGGTTTCCTGCTGTTTAGGGCCCAGAAAACAAACAAACAGGGACTAAAAGAAAACATGAAACTAAACTAAATAATGATTAGTTCCTGCTGCTCTGCATCCTGGTCTTTAAAGGAGCACTCTGTAGATTTGGTAGTGACATTTAAAAGTTGGAGAAGAGAATTCTTGGATATATTTTCTGAACTGAACACACAAACTTTACTCAAAGAAAAAATGGATTACTGGAACACTGTTTGGAGCTAAAAAGCTACTAGGAGAGTTACAGTTTCACTGTCGCGGACCCCCCTCCATAACTTCTCTCTTAGCATTTAATCTTCAAGCAGTGTTTCAGGGACCAACTGTTCCTCTGAGGACTGTTTGTGTTTAGAGTTATGAACATAAACTGCAGAATATGTACACTTCTCCAACTTGCACATGTCTCTACCAAAAGTACATAATGCACCTTAAAGCTGGGGGAGGGGGAGGGGGGGGGGGAGAAATCGGCACGCCTTCAAAAGTTTATGTGAAATGGAAAACACTCTTACCCCATTTACAACATTAAGCTGCAGCAAGACGAGATATATTATCGTAATATCTGAAGGAGACCAGTACGTTATGAAGTGACACATCAGAGCAGAGAGATGAGTTATTATTCCAGTCATAGATTTTACTTCTTACTGCTCTTTGGAAACACAGTTTAAAGGAAGAATGTGCAACTTTTTGATCCAGTAGATGTCGCCCTTGAAGCTCCAGCATGAAACCAAAACAAACCACTTTCTTGTTTGAGCACGGTTGTGTTCAAGGACTCGAGTACACATGAAACGTGCCTGAAACCGCCTCTTCAAGCGGTACCTGAGTTTGTGTTCAAATGAACCAGACTTTTGGGTGAAGTGTACTTGGATCTGGGCCCGGGTCCCTGATTGTGAAACCCCCCCTTAAAGCAAATATTGGCTGTACATTCTGAGTGATTCTGATTTAGTGTTAAACTGGTCCAGAGGTCAGAGGTCAGATTGAAAGTGTTCATGAAACCTCACTCGTTTAAGTTAATCTTCAAAACTAAATCTCCTCTCTACTTTGATGCAGTGAAGGAAGCGTCCAATCAGGAGAGGACTGGGGCTGTCCTTTGTCAGAAGTTTAGTTTGATTTCTTCATCGGGGAGAAGCGAGCAGCTCATCAAGGTGTTCATCCGACTCATCATCCAGGGAGTGAAAAGAAATCTCCTGTTGGGTGTCATCAACAGAAATCAATCTGCTCTTGCGTCCAGAGGAAGGTGACCTGCAGGGACAATCAGGAGCTCCCAGTCTGCAGGATTACTTCTTAATGTTGGGACTCGATGATGCTCACTGACTGATGATGGACAGTCAGCCAAATACAAAGTGTACCAAGAAGGAAAGGAGGAAGGAAGGAAGCTTCCTGGTTCACTGTATGAACATGAAACCTCCTTGGAAGAACCATAGACTCTATGAAAACTCATCCAGTGGGATCTGATCTGAAACTTAGGGGAGGATCTCGTTAGTTTTGTTAGTTTTGTTAGTTTTCCATTGACAGCAGCGTGCTGCAGATGATTAATTACAGGGATAAAAAAGCATGAACAGCTCCCACCGTGTTGGTTCTAAAGCTTTCTTTTAGTTTGCTAGAGCTTTAGATTTTGGCAACGTTCAGTCTGCTTTTTATTTCTTCTGTTGCCGTGGCAACAGGTGTAAGTTCATCATCCCAGACTTCCATCTCTCTCCCCAGCAACATTTTCCAGCTCTTCCTCCTGGGGGATTCTCAGGCGTTTCCAGGCCAGACAGGTCTATAACTCCACTAGCGGGATCCTTCAGTCCTCTAGAATGTTCTGGGTCTACATCTACTCCGAGCTCCTCCCCCTAAATGTCTAAGCTCCTCCCCCTCTCTCTAAGGCTGAGCCCAGACACATTCTTTCTGTCACTACCCAAAGAAGATCGATCTTTGCCTTCAGGCTCATCTTCCTCTTCAGGAAGATAATTAACCTCCTTCACTTGGGCCAACATTAAAAGTCATTTTAAACAACCCGGGTTGACCAAAGAGCTTCACAGAGTGAAAAAAACAAACTAAAATAAATCATATTGGTGTATCTCTCCAGGTCCTCGGAGACGGTCCTGAATATTTCAGACAGAAGTTTGCTGAGCTGCAGCTCTTTGTCCACTTTCATGTTTCCCAGAAGTGAGAATCAGAAGTTGTTGTGTGATTCCTGAAGACGGATTACTCCGCTTCACTTAGTTTGAGGAGGACGCTGTCTGCTCTTCCTTCTGTTCAGATTCGAGCAGCTGACTGCAGATGTCTTCATGATGAGGGTTTGATTGTGTTGGAGACGAGTTTGAGATGTTAGAAGGCATCACACGTTTCTGATCAGAACTACAGGAAGGATCCATAAAGCTGTCTGCTCTGAACAGTCCTGAGGCTCATCCTGACTCTGAATCTAACTCTGAATACAAACACAAGCTACCGGGCAACACTTTGTCCTGTTTCTGCTAATAATAATATTAAAAATAACTTTATTTAAAAACTCAGGTTTACAAAGTGCTTTGACAAACAACAAAAACAAGAACAAACTAAACCAAACACAGAAGAACATAAACAACAGCAAGAACATAACAAATACAAAATACTGAAAATAATTAAATACAATTCAACAGAAAAGAACCCAAAGTGCACGATACCCAACAGACATATATAACCCGACCATCACAAGAACCATCATAAGAACCATCATAAGAACCATCATAAGAACCATCACAAGAGCCATCATAAGAACCATCACAAGAGCCATCATAAGAACCATCATAAGAACCATCATAAGAACCATCACAAGAACCATCATAAGAACCATCATAAGAACCATCACAAGAACCATCATAAGAACCATCACAAGAACCATGATAAGAACCATCACAAGAACCATCATAAGAACCATCATAAGAACCATCATAAGAACCATCACAAGAACCATCATAAGAACCATCATAAGAACCATCACAAGAACCATCATAAGAACCATCATAAGAACCATCATAAGAACCATCATTAGAACCATCATAAGAACCATCACAAGAACCATCATAAGAACCATCATAAGAACCATCATTAGAACCATCATAAGAACCATCACAAGAACCATCATAAGAACCATCACAAGAACCATCACAAGAACCATCATAAGAACCATCATAAGAACCATCACAAGAACCATCATAAGAACCATCATAAGAACCATCATTAGAACCATCATAAGAACCATCATAAGAACCATCACAAGAACCATCATAAGAACCATCATAAGAACCATCATAAGAACCCAGGCAACACAAGAACCCAACAACACGAGCTGAGACCAAGAGGAACCAAAGATTTAAAAAGGTTTAAGAAACTAAAAGAGCTCAAAGCAAATCAAAAGAGAACAGCAATAAGAAGGTAAGAGCAGAAAAAGAAACAGAAACAAGCGAATCAATTATAAAAAAAAAACTAAAATATTAATAATAATAAAAAGTATAAAACATAAAACAGAAATAGACAAAGTAAGTAAGATAAAAAAAATTACCAAGTTAAAACATAAGAGGAGTTAAGGGAAAAGAAACAGTAGCGAAAGTAGTAGTGAAAGCTTACACACACACACACACACACACACACACACACACACACACACACACAAATGCTCCTGTAACGAGGCATCGGGTGGCTTACATTAGAGATGAAATGATGGCGACCTTAAAGGCATCACTTTGAACCTGACGGACTGAAAACCAGCCCTCCTCCCCGTCCATAATGACTCCTGCTGAAACAGCCTTCAGCAAGGTCCTTCTCACCAGATAATGAGCCGATGACGAGGGACGTTATCTACTCTCTGCTCCCTCAGAAGACTAGTAATCATCCGTCTATAAAAAACGTTCTGCTGATGTGTTTCAGTGCCTTGTTTTTGTTTTGTAAAGAGGACATATTATCCCCCTCCTCCACCTTTTCAAACAGTCCCCCTGTGGTCTAAATGAAACATCAGTGCTGTGCTTTGATCAAAATATAACATGAATCAAGCACCAGAGGAGGTTTGTGACCCTGTAGAAACCAGCTCTCTCAGAACGCTCCGTTTTGGTGTGTGTGTCTCTTTAAATGCAGTGACCCCGCCCCCTGAGTTTTCCCCGTAGACATCACTCCTCTGTAGAGAGAATAAAAATGGCCGACCTGCTCAAAAGTTTTGTTCTAGGCTGGGGGTGGAGTCCATGGGTGGAGATACCAGGGGAGGGGAGGGGATTTGTTTTTTTTCCAGAATCCCACTGTGACATCACAAGGGGCGCACATTAGAAACGGAGCGTTTTTCTCTGTGTTGTAAGACTTATGCAGACCACAAACAAAGGACTGGATGGTTTATTTCACATGTTGTGGGTCAGTAGAGACTGTAATAATGTCTGTCAACAAACAAACTATAAAGAGACCAGACCAGGCTGTAAACATGTTTCATTCTGCAGTAAACATTCACACTATAAATGGAGATTCTTTGGCTTTTTCAGCCAGCACCAAGTGGACAGTTGAGGAACTGCAGGTTCTGTGTACTTCTGCATTGCATTTCATTTTTTTATTTTTTTAGGTCAAATCTTTGAAACATGTCACCAGCTGCTGTCACAACATTCAATCTGGGAATTCTTAGGATCACCAGATGGGTCTGCACAACGACCAGGCCACAGGGCGCCACCAGCAACACTGACATGAGGCTGCCAGCAGTGGTCTGTTTGATTTTGGAAACCCCTCTGATAGCTGCTTACATGATGCTAAAGTGTCTCCAGGCAGAAAATCATCCAATCAGAACAACACAGACATCGCACAGGGAATCACAGACCAACTGAAATGGAGGAAAACTTACCAAAACAAAGGTCAGAAAAGAAGAAAGAAATCTCAAAGCTGATGCTGCAGATATATTTTAAAGGTCACATATTATTAAATCCTCTTCTCCATGTTCCTCTAACTCTAACATGTGTCTCTAGTCCGTCTACAAACCCCCCAGTGATGAGAAAAGTCCATCCTCTCCGTCTTCTGCCTGCTCCACTTTTCAGAAAATGTGTGTTCAAACAGGCCGTTTGGAGATTTTCCCTTCATGACATCACAAAGGGCAGTAGCCCCTGCCCCAGGTGGGTGACACTCCCACAGCTAGGTGTTTGTTCTGCCCTCTGAGTCTGCCTTCTCACCGTAAACAATAGGACATGGAGCGAGAAAGCACCGAGTACACCCAAGCCCTTCCGGAGAGAGGGGGTGTGGTCAGACACAGCTCATTTACATATTTAAAGGTACAGACACAGAAACAGCCTGTTCTGAGCAGGGCTGAAATAGAGGGGTTTATAGACATGATCAAATACAGGATCAGAGTGGATTTAGAACAAGAAACTTCACACACATGTTGAAGAGGAGCTCTGAGACTCTGTGTGAGTTTTTTCTGGGTTTAAGGAATTCAAGCAGAAAGTTACACCAAGCGGAAGAACATCATCGACCCAACCTCCAGAGACTCTGTCCCGCTCTCTGACTTGTTTATTTCTCTGCAGAATGGTTAACAGACGTTTGCTGTTCTGCTTCCCAGGTAATCGTCTGGGTTACATCAGCCTGCCCTGCTTGGGAGCTGTGTTTTCAAAAATGAGCCTTACCAAGCACTTTCTTTTCAGAGGGTTGGTGAGGTAAGGCTGTAAAAGTGTTACTCATAAATGCTTCAAGAAGGATTTGATGAAACGGAAAACCCTCAAGCTACATGACAGCTCCTCTGACTTTGGTGAACCTGAACGATTGTCTTGGTGGACGAATGAAAGATGGTGCTGAATTCATTAACTCCTACACGGAGATGAAAAGAAAGGTTGGTTGCAAAAAAAGAGGTAGAGTGCAATAAGACAGAAGGACAAAAGGGAAGAGAGATTAAAGAAGTATTAGAAGAAGAAACAAAGGGAAGATGAGAGGCAGGAGGTAACAAAGACGTGAGGCGGAGATGGTGAGTGATTCCAAAGCGGCTCAGAGAGATATAAAGAAGAGCAGAAGAAGAAGAAGGGAAGGTCAGGCTTTCTTTGAAGCACTGTTTGGCTCCCTGAGGTCTACAAAGCTCTGCACTTTTACTCTTAATAGGAGGATTGTTCCACCGCTGGGTTTCACTCAGTTTGGATTGTTAAAGATTTTTTTTTTTTAAACATTGGTGCAGGCAGTACGGAATTAAACGAGGCAATACGGACTTCCATGTTTAATGAAAAGAACCAGAGTTCAGATTTATTGACAAAGTGACACCACACAGCAGATATGAAATGCATGCGATCGGTGAAACACTCTGAACTTCTGGTTTCATTCTGACAATCTGTCAAAAGTGGAAATGCAATGACCGCTGACAGTTTTGAAGCGGTGGGATCAATAATTTACAAAGTTTCTGCAGTGTAGACGGCGTGCATGGTGAGGAAACACGCTGCAAACTCAGGGGCTTAAAATCTCAAAAACTGCAGTTCCTCGACTGGCCACTGGAGACTGGCTCTAAAATCAAAACAGTCGCTATACACCTCCATGTTGAAATGCTTTCCACCTAAGCCAATTAGAAAAACCTTGGAATAAATCTGTGGTGGCTTTATCGGTGTCAAAGCTCATCGACATCGGGGGGAGAGAGAGAGAGAGAGAGAGAGACAGAGACAGAGACAGAGAGAGAGAGAGGGGAACACCATGCAGGAAAGCAGCCACAGGTCAGACCCGATCTCGAGCTGCCAAAGCCTCCCATTGGGCGCACACACCAACCACTGAGCCACCGGCGCCCCCCGGTACATAGAAGTCATGATAGTTGTTTGCTTCTCCCCGCAGAGAAGAAGGAGAGGAGCTTAGGGACGAGAGCACTGGTTCTTTTGAGGAAACCACTCTATTCCTTCCAAGCTCCCGTAGCTTAGGTTCAGTGTGAAAAGTATTTGATCCGTCTGCAGCTGTAGCCGTGGTAACAGTTGAATTCATAGGACATGCTCTGTTGTCCGGTTGTCGATGAGGTATCTCTTTGAAAGAGGCGCCTTCTCTCTGCCTGCTTGATGAGCTCCATGCAGATAAACACCGCCTGTCTCTTCACCCGCTGTGACAATCCATATGAGCAATAGACTGATCGGGCCGCCATTATGGCCGGTCCATCAGGACGGACTGCACAAGGTTTTTGTTCTGTACACAGCAGGAGGTCCCGTCATAAAGAACTCAAGTCTCCTCCAGGTCGATGGCTCAAACGTCCCAGAGTGCTCAGGTCGAGGAAAATATATGTTGTAGATGACGGCTCGCCGTGCTGTGAGACTGTCTGGATCTCATTGTGAAGTGTTCTTACTGTATGAAGAGAGAGAGAGAGAGAGAGAGAGAGAGAGAGAGAGAGAGAGACATTCTGCTTCACCAGCAGAAGTCATCACCATCATTTTGGGATCTAAAAGCTTTAATCAGACATCAGTTTCATTTACTACACTCTGAAGTCACTAAGGACAAAAATGTCCACTTACAAAAAACTGATATAAAAATAGAACAGATTGATATTTTTTCTACTTTTTTTTGCATAAATCTCTTAAACAACTCCAGCCCTGCTCAAAACTATAAAATATTTTAAAATGATGGAATTTAACCCTTTAAATGCCAGAATCATGTGATCAAACTGGCGAAAGTAGAGTTAACCGATGTAGTTTTTAATCCTTCACCGTCTCACAGCACGACCCTCGTCTATTATTTACTGACCTCGAGGTTGTTGTTTGGATGTGTGTGTGTGTGTGTGTGTGTGTGTGTGTGTGTGTGTGTGTGTGTGTGTTTATGCATGACTTCTCTTCATTCAGTTGCGTCCCCATAAGGCAGAGATCAAAAGGCAGGGGGGGCAGATAACGCTGACAACTTCCAGCCGTACTCCATCCCACTTTCTTCTTCGGAGGGGTGGGGGTGGGGGGTGGGGGTGGGGTGGATCGGAGGGCGATAACATTGGGAGAGTGCACATGCAATTCACCACACAGCACGGCAGTCGACACTGGAGGGAGGGGCTGCGGCTGAGAGTACTTTTCATGCATAATATAAACATCTCAGACACACAGAAAAACAGATCTGAGGGGAAGAGAAAATGGAGGGGAGGGGGCTTAAACGCTCCGCTCCTGGCTCTTTGTATACTCTCTATTTAAAAATAAACATATTACTGTGATCCATAGGGAGCACAGAGAGAATCATATGGATGCAGGAACAGGAGGACCTGATTGGATATGTCTCCACTCTCTTCCTTATTGGCTTCCTCACATGAGAGTAAGAGCTGCAGAAAGCGGACGCTCGCCTCCTCTAAATCCCTGCAGGCGTCTGAGTAAAGACGATGACAGGCCGGGATAAAGCATCACCAAATCGCTCTTATCCACTTTTTTTCCCTTTTTCCTATTAACCTTTATTCATCCTGAGCAGTTTAACGAGAGGCCTCCTCTCCGCCGACTGCGTTCAGCTCTCCGGGCGCCGAGCTGTTTGTGTTTCCTCGTTTCCTCCCAGAGTTTCAGAAGAAAAACAAAAGACTCAAACTTTTCTTTTAGCTTTGCTTTAGATTCACACAAACGAAGCACTGATCTCATCTTCACTGATCCATCACTGATCAGGATAGAGATGAACCGACTAGTGACCAAGGCTGACAACTTCCACATCCTCCGTCAGCGACGCGCTGCCTCTTAGTCAATGCTCCCGTTTCCACAGCGAGGAAAAAAAACATTTTCATGAAAAAAATGTTCAACTTTTTTTGAGGCCGAAATTTTTTCATGAAAATTTTCAACTTTTTTGAAGCTCCAAAGCGTGCCAGCAGCGCCTCTACCCTCTGCTCCGTTTCACACACACACTGAGAGTGATTCATGTGAACCTGACTCAAACCATGGTCCTCTAGGTGAAGGTCGTGCCTTGTTTGACGAATCCATGGCCTTCACTGCCAACCCGAGTTGCTCACATTGGTCTGTTTCCTGTCACCTGACTTCACTGGCCGGCTCGAGATTTCTCTGCCAATCGGAGCCGGTTTGTTGTAACCAAAAGTGAAGTTTTGTGAAGTCGATGAAATGTCAGTTTGTCCCGTCTGTGTCTTTTCGCCCCTCGTCTCTCCTGCTGTTCATCAGCAGTCTGTGTCCCTCTGTCGGCTCTCCAGCCTTGAAGACGAGGACGCTCAATCTGACAGACCCTGAGACTGGAAGTTTGTGCATCGTAAATTTCTGCCGGGTGCAGAGGAGGATCTTTATTGGAGGCTTTTTGGATGGTGTGTTTGGAGCTCGAGGCGAAGCACAAAGAGCTCGTTTAAAAAAATTGACTCCTCTAAAGAAAGAAAGAAAATAAGAGAATAAGAGAGGTGAAGGAGGGAGAGGGAGTGGAACACAGGAGGAGATGGTCTGCAGTGGATGCCTCAGCTGACGAGACTTCCAGAGACCGCAGAGTTTATATTTCCATGTTTGACATGAATGCAACATGAGAACAGACAGATTTGTTAATGTTATAATGAATCCTTAAATGGACAGGAAGCCCGTGGAGGGAGACCATCCATCGTTTTGGAGAAATTAACTCTATGATAATCTTTTATTTTGGACAACATCAACGACCTTTAACCCCATAATACGGGATAACAACAGGGCTGATTTGAGCAGACGGTTCAGTTAATTGTCCACACACCAAACGTCCTCTTCACACACATTAAACCGAACGCCGCCTTAGACGGACGTGGCTGTGACAGTGACCGAACACGGCGTGCGTCTCCGATGAAACTTCATCACAGAGCGGCGCCAAGAAGAAGCATAAAAACAAAAACCGCCCGCAATTATCTCCCACTAATTATTTAATAACCACGATGATGATTACACCACTTTTACTACTGTCACAGTAACACTGTGTGTGTGTGTGTGTGTGTGTGTGTGTGTGTGTGTGTGTGTGTGTGTGTGTGTGTGTATGATTGAATGAATGAATTACTGTATGATTATCTCGATGACGACCTCCTGTCCCCTCGATGTTTGAAGGTGATGACGTTCTTCTGGTCCTCACTCACTCGTTCAGTTTTAGGACTTTGTTCAGACCCGGACTGACTGGACTCAGCAAAGCGGGCGTGTTGGAGTAAAATGCGGCGCTGGTTCTGGTGTCGGCAGTCCTCGCTCTTTCTCTGCATCCAGCACTCGGAGCCTGCAGGCGAGCGTCTTCACATGTCAATCACTGGCGGTGTGAAGGTCTTGACGGCGCTCTGCCTTCAGCCTCTGAAGGCCGTAACCAGCCGTCCCACATGAAGACGACCTTAATGGGAAATCTATCGGACTGTGACACTGACACGCTGCAGCCGCAGGGCGCCGCATGCAGAGATGGAGTCTCTGAAAAGACTCTCCACACTGCTCCTTTAATGACAGCGAATCAGAGGGTCAGAGCTCTAACTGTCTGTTTACCCCGAGGTTAGAATCATCACCTGCGCAGAAAACATGCAGGGGTGCTTTTAGACTATTTTAAGGGGGAGGATTTTGGACTTCCTGCGCAGAATCATGGAACAGATGTACTGTCCCAGTGACCGTCAGAGTTCCAGCTCAACTCGTGGTGGTATGATCAGACATTAAGGAAACATGTTGAAGTGCTGGCTTCTCTGACAACAATGCAGCAGCCAGTATGTCCTCCTTCTAACTTTAGATTCTGCTCCTGAATGCTCTGGATTTGTTTGGACCAGAGAAGGTAGGCGGTTTTAAGACACCCCCCACACGGCCGTTTTGGACGCCCCTCGGTTTGCCAGATATGAGAGCAGTTATCAGGTCAAACCAACAGGTGTTGCAGCGATGGAAGCGGGCAAGAGAAGTGGTTCAGATAGAAGTGATTGTACCCGACCTAAAAAGCCTCTGCATGTTTCTAATAAGCTCCACGAGCAGAAACGTGCTCAAACTAGGATCAATATTGGAGATGCTTTTGAAAAATGGAGAGAGGTTAGAACACAGAAAGGTTTACAGACCCATGCAGAGCTGGATAAACACTGAAGCTTCAGAGTCCACCACATGGTGACCTGTGTGAGCATCGACTCTAGAGAGGAGGGGAGGCGGTTTTAAGGCCCCCTCACACTGCCGTTTTTAGGTCGGGGCGCGACCTAACCGCTGGGCCATCTGCGGCCTGATGTGTGTTATTTTTTTGCAGCGAAAAACAAATAATAAGAAAAAGAATACGAGTGAAATCAAGGCAGAAATCTGGTTGGTGACACTTCCTGGTTGCAACAGGCCTTGAATCTGGCCACGCCCCCTCCCTTAATCCTGAACGGGGCAAATCGGGCTAAAACCATCTAGTGTGTAACCAGCGTAACACACAAAGTTTCTTACATACAAAAAAACCCCTCTCCATGGAGTCGGCTGTCGGCTCCTCAGAACAGCTGCTCAGAGAGAAAACATTCTTTGTGTTTCTGAAAGAAGACGATCACACAGAAACGGTTTTTGAAGAGGCTCCGTTCTCGCCTTTTTTTTTTTTTTAAATGATACCTCGGAGAGCTTTTGTCTCATCACTTTAGGTTTCTGAAAGCGATGGCTTAAAGTGGATGTTCGACCCAAAAAGATGGCTTTTCAAAAACACAAACTCTCTCCCACTCGGTGTTTTTTATTTTTTCTTCTTCTAATTCAGTCCCTCACAATTAATTTTTTCCTCCCACCTTCTCGTGTTTTCAGCGGGTAGTCCCCTCCTCTCGCTCTCTTGGCTCGGCGTGCGGAGTCTTCACCGCCTCATTTAAACTCCAGCACGTCGCCGTCTCATTTTCTCTTTACCCTTATCTTGCTCTCTGTGTTTAACTATCTATTTCACTCAGTCTTATCTCTCCCTGACTTTATCAATACCCCCTCTCTCCTTTCTTTCATCTCTCTCCCCCTCCTCCTCATCCCTCCTCCTCCATCTGCATCGCTATCCCGTTGATGGATGATGTGTTGCTGCTTTGAGGGCCTCAATCAGAGGCGCGGGGGGTGGGGGGCGGGGGGGGGGGCTCCGCTGTGGAGAGCAATCTCAAAGCCAATTCCGCTGATAGCCATCGCGGGGTTGTTGCAACATGACGCTGCAGCGATCACCTGTGGAAGAGCTCCAGGTGCTGCTGCTGCTCAGGCCGTCGCCCAAAACTTTCTCTGCTGTTATCAAACGGATCAATTGGAAAAATGTATTAGCTTGGAGCTCGGCCATGTTGGGCTGCTGAGGCTGATTGAAAGAGCGCTCGGTGCTGCAGGAGGATTGAAGGAGACGCTTTGTTTCTGCTCAATGGGGCTTCGTTTAGCTCGAAGCGTGTGCAGGTGGCCACCCTTTTCATGTATTCATGTTGTAATCTGAAACACTAGAGCACGTTTTAAATGAGAGAACAGGCGCTCTCGGGGTCGCCGTGTGTGTACCTGATAATAACACACGGCTCGACATTATTTGCTGACATGTTGCTGCGGGAGACGGAGGAGGAGTGTTTAATCTGCCTGCAGGGTGAGATTTACACAGGCTGCTATTCAAACGTGCTAATCTGCAATGCTACATTATATTCTTGTTTTCTGATTGTAACGTTGGCACGGCGTCTGGCTCCCCTGTCATGGAAGAACAAATTGAGCCCCCCCCCCCTCAAAACAACAAAGCAGGATGCAGCATGGTGCACAGAGCGGTCCAAGCTTCTGTGATGGAGAGTTCCCAAAAGTCCACAACCAATAGTTCAGGTTTTAGAGGACTGCCTGTTCTGGCAGGCCGTCAACCAACGATCTTGAGGAGCCTAAGAGAGCTCAAGAGCTCCCAGGAAAGTAGGTGTTTAGTGACTGAGATTTACAGATAGATACATGCAGTAATATGATGTACTGTATATGCACAGAGAGGAAGAGAGAGAGAGAGAGAGAGAGAGAGGAGCTCAGGGTGCCAGTTCCCCCGGTAGTCTAAGCCTATAGCAGCATAACTAAGAGCTGGTCTACACCAGCACCAGCCCTAACTATAAGATTTATCAAAAAGGAAAGTTTTAAGTCTATTCTTAAAAATACAGACTGTGTCTGCCTCCCGGACCCCGGCTGGAAGGCGGTTCCAGAGGAGAGGAGCCCGATAACTGAAGGCTTTACCCCCCATAGTACACTTAGAGACTGTAGGTACCACTAGCAGTCCTGCATTCTGGGACCGTAATGTTCTCGAGGGACAGTACGGCACTAGTAGCTCCTTCAGGTAAGATGGTGCCTGGCCATTTAGAGCTTTGTAGGTGAGAAGAAGGATCTTGAATTCTATTCTAGACTGTATAGGGAGCCAGTGCAGAGAAGCCAGGACAGGAGTGATGTGGTCCCTTTTCCTAGTTCTGGTCAGTACACGAGCTGCAGTGTTCTGGACTAGTTGAAGAGTCTTTAGAGATTTGCCAGAGCACCCTGACAAAAGAGAGTTAAAATAATCCAGTCTGGAGGTAACAAATGCATGAACTAGTTTTTCTGCATCACTTTGCGACAGGATATTCCTGATCTTGGATATATTACGAAGGTGAAAATAGGCTGTTCTTGAAATTTGCCTGATGTGAGAGCTAAAAGACATATCTTGATCAAATAGAACTCCTAGATTCCTAACAGTGGTGCTAGATGCCAGGCTGATGTCACTAAGGTCAGTCAAATCACTAGAAAAAGTCTCTCTGAGGTTTTTAGGGCCTAGCACAATAACTTCAGTCTTGTCTGAGTTAAGTATCAAAACATTTCTGGTCATCCAGGTCCTACCGTCCTTAAGGCACGTTTCTAGCTGACATAACTGACTGGTACCATCGGGCTTCATTGATACATAAAGCTGAGAATCATCTGCATAACAATGAAACTGTATGGAGTGTTTCCTCATAATATTTCCCAGAGGAAGCATATATAATGTAAAGAGAATTGGTCCAAGCACTGAACCTTGTGGCACTCCATGGCTAACTTTGGTGTGCATAGAGGACTTTAACATGTACAAACTGAGATCGGTCTGATAAGTAGGATTCAAACCAACTTAAAGCAGTCCCTGTAATTCCAAGTAAATGTTCTAGTCTGTATAATAGGATCTGATGGTCAATGGTGTCAAAAGCAGCACTAAGATCTAACAAGAAAACCTTAAAGAAAACAATAAAAACCTTCACTCTCTTAACAGGCTTTATATGTGATTTTTTGATCCAGCAGATGTCGCCCTTGAGCTCCAGCATGAAACCAAAACAACTTGCGCTGCATTGTTGTGTTAGCATGCTAATGCTAGCTAGCTATCTTTATTATGCTCGTATCTTCACACTGCATGTAAATTTACCTGAAATGAGCGTGATCTAGAAACACAGTTAAGCAGTGAGTACAGTAAGTTATTCTTCTTTTCTCTAGTCCCTCAATTAAACAACTTTTATACGCGAGGGGAGGAGTCAGCCGGCCGTCCTGGCGATGTAAACAAACTGAAGATAGGACTCTGAAAACTCTGAAAACATCACAGACAGTGGGACTCGGGTGTTACACCCATTGTAGACAGTCATGACTCACAGAGTTATTTTCAGAGGAGATACTTGATTTATATATTTAAGTGAGAAAAATCACAGATAAAGAGTTTAACTTTTTTATTTTTTACACATCAAGCTCTTTAGCATCCTCTTCAGTCGCTTCTGTAGTGTAAATGATTGACAGGCGTCATGCCACGCCCCCTTCATTTAATGATCACTTGGGCTAAAATCATTCAGCTCACAGGCCGCCGACATCTTTTTTTGGGGCTTTTTGTGCCTTTAATAGAGAGATAGGACAGAGGATAGAGTCAGAAATCAGGGAGAGAGAGAGAGAGAGAGAGAAATTAAATGCAGGAAAGGAGCCACAGGCTGGATTTGAACCTGGGTCGCCCGCTTGGAGGACTACAGCCTCCATACATGGGGCGCGCGTACTAACCCAGGCCGCCGACTTCTGACCAATGACACGAGTAACAGACTGTAGAGATGTCAGCAAACTAACTTATGAGATGCCAAAAGCTGAAAGAGGAAAAATGTTTTTTACAGAATAAAATCTCGTTAACGTCGAGCAGTGAGTGTGACTTTCCTTCGTCTTACAGAGAAGCGTCCAAACCTCTTTGAGTCCAGCAGAAGTTGTTCTGCGTAGGCGTGTGCAGCCACAGATCTGACCGCTGTGATTATGTGTGCAGCATGTAGAAGTCTGACTCGCTCGGAGACGTCTATATCTGCCGTAGCCTCGGGCGGTGTCGTGATGCATATTGATGCAGACGCTCAATAATAGGCCGACAGCTCCACGTTATTGACAGCAGCGACTCCCAGGTCGCAGAGGATGACGACTTGAGACGAGACCAGCGCACCCAGCTGGGACAAATAAATCTGAGGAATAACACAGGCACAGATATTATTTACAAGACAGATGTTTTGTCCTGTGCTCACACACCCAGAAAGAGGCAGGTAAACAGAGCAGAGAGAGAGAAACACACACACACACACACACATACACACACACACACACACACACACATACAAACATAAATTCTCAATAACTATCGAGCAAACAGAGAGGTGATAGTGGAGGCGATGCAGCTTTGAGTGTAGATCAATTTAGTCCTTGTTGCAGCAAATGCTGGAGAGAGAGAGAGAGGGAGAGCGAGAGAGAGAGGGAAGAAAGGGGAGAGAGATCTCGGGTAAATGTGAGATGAATTATGTTTAAATCTCTCACAGTTGCAGATACGCAGAAGAGGAATCAAAAGCGATCAAAGTGCTGGACAAAGTGGTGCATCTTCATAAAATCCTTTAGTCTGTGATTTGTCTTGATGATGTGCTGTGATTTCTATATGTTGTAGTGTGAGCAGGATGAGATTATGGAGATCTGTTAAGATACTCTTTATGTGTGTGATGATTTTTAATCCCCTTCAGTCTGAGCCGCTTGGTTAAAGCTGTAACACTTTACACACAGGTGTAAAGTCAGGGAGAGGTTCCAAAGCTTTCTTCTGAAGTAACTCCACAAACACTGACAAAAATCTTTAGTTCTTAAACCAAAAAGCTAAAAATAGAACAATCCAGCTGATCTGAAGTGACAGATGAAATGTAGAGGTGTAGAACGAGGTGAAGGGACGAGAGAGAGGGAGAGAGAGAGAGGGAGAGAGAGGTAGGAGCAGATTTAAGGGAGGGAAAAATGAGTGAAGAGCGTCAGAGAAGAGAGAGAGAGGGAGATTGGAATTTTAAAAACGGACAAATCAGACGATCAGCACGGGGAGCGATGGCAGTTGAGGGTTTTAGAGGAATGAAGGCAGCAGGTGAAAGAAGAGGAAGAGGAGGAAGAGGAGAAGGTAGAGTCGAGGTAGGGAGGTCCACCTGAGTGTGCACAGGCGTCTGTCCTGTTAGACCGCTCCTGAATTATTCATGGCTGCTCGCCTCGCCTCGCTCGCTCGCCTGGCTGTGCCGGCTGCAGCGCTCTGCAGAGAATCAAAACAGTGACAAAAAACATCGAGAACAGAGAAGGAGATGCAAACTGTGCAGTCGAGTTTGACTGCTGATTTTTCAGAACAATTTGAAGATTGTGATTTGAGTGACGAGAGAGATGTGTAGTGAGTGAAATGATGAAGTGATCTTACAGACGTCAGCTGATTCCTGCTCAGCTGAGTCGGTTTGATTACATAATTCTGGCATTTAAAGGGTTAAATTCCTGATAATTATTCAACATTTGGTAGTGTTGAGCAGGGCTGAAGTTGTTTAAGAGATTTATGCAAAAAAAAGTAGAAAAAAATATCAATCTGTTCTATTTATATAGCAGTTCAAAAAGTGGACATTTTTGTCCTTAGTAACTTCAGAGGGTCGTAAACATGTTTCTCAGTGTTCTATTGATCTATTAAAAAAAAACATTTGCCAAAATAGACAAAAATGTCCATAGAGATGCATAAGGAAAGCCCGTCTTCTTCTTCTTCTTCTTCTCTGTCGGTTTTTCAGCGTCTCTCTCCGTGGTGCTGAAACAGTCAAACCTCCTAAAGTCTCCTTTCTGTCGTATTAAAGCGTCAACCTGAGGCTCTGTCAACAATCCCACGCTCAATGATTCACAGCGAGCAGTAAATTACCTCTTAGAAATCATCACTGTAGTTCTTCATGACAACAGGTGTCATTTATTTACACCACGAGAACGCAAAGTGTGCAATGTGCCACTTCAGGATTTTTTCACTTCTTTTTTTATGCATGAATTTCTCACTCAGGAGAGCAGTTTTGCTCTCTGTGTCAAAGAGATCAAGTGTTGAGACAAAAAAAAAAGCAGTCAACAAATTTCAGCTGGAACAACGAACAAATCTTCAGATTTCAGATGCAGCGTTTCTTTTTTCTGTTTTGTCTGTTTTTATGTTTGTCGGTCTGTGTCGCTCTCCATGGTGCTGAAACCCTCAAACTTCATCTCTCTTTGTGACTGTGATTTAAGCTGTGTTTAAAATCACCAGAAGAGGAAGTCCAGGCCTGATCACAGTCCTTTAGTGCGACGGTTACCAACCTAGGGTCCCCTATGGGGGGGGGGGGGCTGGAGATTTCAGGGGAGGCTTGAGGCTCAGATGAAATCGTGTTAAAGGGTTACTAGGAAATATAAACAAAGGCTTGAGCACGATTGCGTTCACATCCCGAGTGGACACCGTACCAAATGAACCGGACTTTGGGGTCAAGTGGACTCGGATCAGAGCCCGGGTCAGGATGTGAGAAGTTAAGAGGCAGAGATAACGCTGCCTTTCAGCTCTTGTGCGTCCTCAGTGATTACCTGGAGTAAGATATGAACCATCCAGCCAGGACGCCACGTGAGCTCGCCCTCTTTCTCTGATGCATATCAAACCGTCGGTCAGGTCTGCAAATTCAAATATATTTAGTTCAGAACCTCCGAGAAGAGGGAAACATACGTCTCCTCTCTTACAGCTGATTTACGTCATCAAAGAGTCGGAAATCGAGTTTTAAAAAAAAGAGTCTGCTGGCCGTCTCCGACACGCCTGCTGATTTGTCACATGAGGATAATTCACAATCAGAACACGTCCTGGACTCGACCCCCCCCCACCCCTCGCTGCCTCGACTGTGCCAGAATTGTAATACTTTCCACCCAGTGGGGGGAAGGATTACACGAAGGAGGCTTGGAAACAGTCCTCGCTTACTTTGGGATTTGGAGGGGTCTTGATCTCCATTTGCTCGTCAGAAACCTGCGGGGATCAAACACAGCGGGAAGACAAAAAGAAAAAAAGTATTTATATGAGGAGATCAGACGGGGAGATAGCAGCCTCTCTCTCTCTCTCCACTCTCCTTTCTCATGCTTCTGACACTTTGACGTCTCTTATCTCTGAAGTGATCCAGCCGCTGATTTTCTTTAATCTATATTACAGCTGGGAGGAAAGTGAAGGGTCAGCCTCGCTCGTCATGTTTCAATCCAAGCGCCCACCCCCCATCCACGCCCCCGAGCCAATCCGCTCTTATCAGTCCTGCTTCATATCTTTGGTGTGTCACTCTTCTGGAGTGTGACGATGGACTTCAGCGCTTCTTCCTGGAGTACACATTAAAACAAATCATGAATATGAACATGCACATTTGAAAACATGATCAAACTCTACAGTCCTCACAAACCGTCACACGAAGAAGAGGTTTTACAAAAATACACGGGTCAATACATCTGTCCAGAATGAAGTTTATTTATTAGATAGATAGATAGATAGATACTTTATTGATCCCGAGGAAAATACAAAAAATGTACATAACCCGTGCAGGGATAAAAATATATGTGAAATTTAAACAAGAACCTAAAAACAGTTGACGAAAAAATCTGTAATTAGACCTGAATATAAAAAAAAAGTGTTGACCTTCTGAAGTTGTGTTGTTTATATATGTACAGCAATGTTTAAAAAGAAGATATTAAATAACAGGCAGTGCAAACATTAAAGGTGTGATTTAAATGAGGATACAAGAATCCAACTATAAAAGAGGCGATGGTCTCACACCACTCTTGAGACCTCAGTGATGTTTGAACTTTGTGTTCCGGTTTTAAGGATGCAGACGCCACAGGTCGTCTCACAGATTAATGTTTGCAGCGTGGACGCCATGATTGCCCGATGTTTGTAACACTAACGCTGGAGTCGAGTATGAAACACCTTCAGTGCTTAAGCAGGGATTAAGATGATCAACCAGGGAGGCGGTGTAGTGACCTGTAAATGTGATCAGAGTCTATACCTGTAATCTCTGAGCGTGCAACAAATAACAAACCATATGTGATGTTACACACACACACACACACACACACACACACACACACAGCCATCCAGCCACACCGATGAAAAGCAGCTGTCTGCGATCAAACCGCAGGTGTCAGGAATATAAAAGGCAGGTGTTGAATATAGCCAGCACTTCCTGTTCATGATCTGAAACACACAAAGAGAAGTCTGTGAGGAGTCAAAGGCTGCACACACATCATGACTTAAAGGTCACATATCCTCCTCCTCTTCTTCAGTTTAAATAATTCTCAGAGCTCCTCAAAACATGTGTGTGAAGTTTCTTGTTCTAAATGAGCTGTGTCTGACCACGCCCCCTCTCTGGAAGGGCTCGGGTGTACTCGGGGCTTTCTCGCTCCATGTCCTATTGTTTACGGTGAGAAGGCAGACTCAGAGGGCAGAACAAACACCTAGCTGTGGGAGTGTCACCCACCTGGGGGAGGGGCTACTGCCCTTTGTGATGTCATGAAGGGAAAATCTCCAAACGGCCTGTTTGAGCACACATTTTCTGACCTTGTTTGATTTGAACTAACCGTGACTTTGTTTTCTTCCTCGCAGGACGGCATGGGCAAGCTGAGAATAACGGAGAAGGGCCTGAAACTGGAAGGAGAGTCCGAGTTCCTCCAACCCCTCTATGCCAAAGAAATCCAGTCCAAACCAGTAAGTCACCCACAGACACACACACACACACACACAGACACACACACACAAACACACACACACACAGACACACACACACACACAGACAGACAGACAGACAGACACACACACACACAGACAGACACACACACACACACACACACACACACACAGACAGACACACACACACACACACACACACACACACACACACACACACAGACAGACACACACACACACACACACACACACACACACACACACAGACAGACAGACACACACACACACACACACACACACACACACACACACACACACACAGACAGACACACACACACACACACACACACACACACACACACACACAGACAGACAGACACACACACACACACACACACACACACACACACACACACACACACACACACACACACACACACACACACACTCCTGTATCTTTATGATGCAGAGGAGGTCGCCTTGGCAATTTTTCAAAATATTTTTTGTGGCAGCTGGGCGTAACCTAGGCAACAAGGCAATGAGAGGATGGCGACCCTTGACCCCATACGTGTGCTGTTTGATTGACGTCTGACTCAGGCCATGGTGATCGCCTTCTCTTGCTTTCTGCACAGCCATTGGATAAAAGTCAGGTTTAAAGAAAGCTGACTTCGAGCTCCGCAGTGGTATCTCGTCCTCGACCTTAGTTTTGTTGAACCGTGAAATCCAAAACGAGACGTTTCAGACTGAATACAAACATCAGCACATCCTGGTTATCTTGAAGGTCAGCGTTCAGCAAACACATGAAATATGTTTAAGTTGTTCCCCTACAAAGTTCACACGTCCCCTCCTAAACCGAGCCGTCACATTAAAATCTGAAAGTCTGAAGATGCTCTGCAGCTTCCACCGGCTCCATAAGCGAGACGCTCACACCTCGTGTTGTATCAGGTCACATCAGGAAGAATCAAACCCGACAAGGCGAGATGTCTGATGCAGCCTGTCGTCGAGTCTCATCATGACACGATTTGACAAAATGAGACCGTTCCCCTCCCAACCATTGTGTAAGAACGAGCCCCCGCCCCTGTTACAAAACATCTCATTATGAAAACACTTTATGTTGTGACCTGAAGCGACGCCGTGTCATTCCAGGTCATACTTAGCGTGTCATGTAATTTCATGTCATGCAGTAAACAGACGAGACAAGAGAGAGAGAGAGATGACATCATGACAGGCACCATATGGCTCCATCAGCGCACCTGTTCCACACCAGGTGGTCCCGCTGGAGACACACACACACGCATCAACCCGGGCTGCCAGTGATAGCATCATGCTATCATGCTATCTGCAGCACAAGCTTCAAATGCAAAGTGTGTCTGTTTATGCAATTCTACAATTCACATATCAGACTCTTTTATCCAAAGTGACGTACATCAGAGAGTAAGAACAACACAAGCAAGGATCTAGAAAAAAGGGAACAATGTCAGTAAGAGCAAACGATCAGCTTTGAGTCTGATTGGACACACAGGTGCTGACAGGAAGTGACCAGAGGCAAAGCACAACATTGAGGGCAGTTCTTGAGAGCTCTAATCAGTATAGAAACCATCTTATAAGTCGTCGTTATCAAACAAAAACCATCGTCATTACCATCATCATCATCAATAATATGGAGACCATCATCATTAAGTTAGTAGGTATTCATGAAAGAGCTGGGTCTTTAGCTTTTTCTTAAAGGTGCAGAGGGACTCTGCAGATCACATGGAGTTTGGAAGTTCATTCCACCACCGGGGGGCGACAGAGGAGAAGAGTCTAGTCAGCGTCTTAGGACCCTGTTGTGAAGGTTGGATCAGACGCCTTTCATTGGCAGAGCGTAGTGGGGGGGGGGGGGGTGTAGACCTGGATCAGAGAGTTAAAGTAAGGAGGAGACGTTTCTGTGTCTGTTTTGTAAGCGAGCAGCTACAAGTCCAGAGATGTCAGAGAGATGGACAGAGTGATACTCCCTCTGTCAGTGTTAGTCTGAAGCTGTGTGCAGGAAGTGGAAGGGCGGCTTCATAATTCATAGTCCGGCTCGGACCTTATGCACGCTGAGGGACGGAGAGGAGAGAGAGGAGAGGTGGAGAGATAGGGAGTGAGAGAGGAAGAGAAACAAAGAGAGAGGCAGACAGATGGATGACGACTGAATCAGAGCCAGCGATCGTGTTTTGACAGGCGGCGACGCACAGGAGGCGGCCAAGTTCAACGCAGACTCAAACATAGAACAACATGATCACAGTTTGTTGACATGGTGTGAAGTGAAGTCTGGATTTCACCAATCGGTACGAGGAGGAATACAAATCTGCGAGTCTCTTCGTATCGACAGGTTTCATTGACGTACGAGCGTCTATCGTCGACATCTTCCAGAAACATAAACACAGACTGACACTCAGCATGCTGCAGACGGCTGGACGATGATGTCATCACTTTGCTCCCTCGATAAAATCTCAGTCTGTATCGACTGACCGGTAATGAGAGCACCAAAACCAGGACGGGGGGGTGATATGTAAAGAGTCTGAGAATATATAAATACGGGTAAAATAGAACAGAGAGAGAGAGGGAGAGAGGGAGAGAAAGAGAAAGAGAAAGAGAGAGAGGGAGAGAGAGAGAGAAAGAGAAAGAGAGAGAGGGAGAGAGAGAGAGACAGAGAGAGACAGAGAGAGAGACAGAGAGAGAGAGAGAGACAGAGAGAGAGAGGGAGAGAGACAGAGAGAGAGAGAGAGACAGAGAGAGACAGAGAGAGGGAGAGACAGAGAGACAGAGAGAGAGACAGAGAGAGAGAGAGAGACAGAGAGAGAGACAGAGAGAGAGAGAGAGACAGAGAGAGGGAGAGAGAGAGAGAGAGGGAGAGAGAGAGAGACGGAGAGAGAGAGGGAGAGAGAGAGACAGAGAGAGGGAGAGGGAGAGACGGCTGGCAGCTTGAGAGATGAAGTGAGAGGAGGAGGTGACGGGACAGACTCGAGGTCAGTCCAGGAGGAGACTCAGAGCGATGAAGATCCCTCTGGATCATCTTTGCCTCCAGCAAATATTTCTCTAACCAACTCAAATCCAACCCCCGTCTTCTCCCTCTTCTCTCTCTCCCCCCTCCTGTGTGTGAGCAGCGTCCTGCTGGGACTGATATGGTGTGCTGCATTTAGTAACGAGAGACGGGGGGGGTTCACAAAGTGAACACATGTTCTGAACACAAACAGCCTCTGAGGACTCCCGCTCTCCCTCTCTCTGAACACTGTAACATGGGAAGAGGAGAGAAGAGAGACAGGGAGCGATGGGATCCTGCAGCTCAGAGCCTTAAAGTAAAACATCAACATGGTCTGTTCAGTTTTTACTTCTTATAAGTCGAGCCCTGACTTTGGATAAGTTGTGAAAATGAAGAAATAAAATTCCAAAAAAGTCCATCCCTCCATTATCTTCCTCTTATCCGAGGTCAGGTCGCCGTGGAAGTGGCCCCAGACTTCCCTCTGCCCAGCAACGTTTTCCAGCTCCTCCTCCTGGTGGATCCCGAGGCGTTCCCAGGCTAGACGGGATATATAATCCCTCCAGAGAACTCTGGGTCTATCCCGGGTCTCCTCCTTTTTAGGCGTGCCTGGAAGACCTCCACAGTGAGGCGATCAGGAGGATCCCGATCAGACGTCCTGCCCACCTCAACTGTCTCCTTTGGATGTGAAGGAGTAGCGGCTCTACTCCGAGATCCCTCCAGATGTTTAGCTCCTCCTCTCTCTAAGGCTGAGCCCAGACAACCAATCGGAGGAAACTTCAGCCCTCCACCTGCAGGGACGGCCATGGGGGGGTCGGGTGCAGTGTAGACGGGACGGCAGGTGAAGGCAGTGACCGGCTGCACCAGCTGAGACAGTTCCAACGTCGGCTGAGTTTACACATCACACCTAGCTCCTCGTCCTCCGTAAAAATCTGGTTGTCACGGTGATGGTTTTGAAAGGTGGGGTCACTTGGAGGATGAGGAGGAGCAGAGGGGTCTACTGGCTGAATTCAACAATTTCCTGATAGTCACATGATTCAAAGATGGAAGAATTCAAAATAGTCTAGACTAGGTCATACACACACACACACACACACACACACACACACACACACACTCGCACACACACACACACACACACACACACACACACACACACACACACACACACACAGTGAACTTGTCTTTAGTGTCTCCTCAGTTCCAGTGAGTGTGATCATCAGATGAAACTCTCTCTCTCTGTATCGTCTATGTTTGTGTTTGTTTGACGCTCGGCACGCTGTCGTTGTAATACCTCCTCGCCTGCGTGCGTATCGTGCGTTCGTTGTATTCACTGCGTGATCTTCAGTCCGTTTGGTGAGCGCCTTCATGTTATCAGAAACAAACACGAGGCCGGTCCTCAGCTGCGGCGCGGCGCCACAATGGTCAGGCTGTTATCTCTAATTAAGAAGTTGAGTGAGGCGTGAAGATTAGTCGGGCGCGGAGAGAGCAGAGTGTCCGACGTGATCGGCATTACAGAGGTGCAAGGCATTCTGGGAAATGCAAGTTATCAAAAAAAGCAGGAGGCTGAAGACGGTTCTGGAGTTTGTCTTTGACTGTGAAGTCACATCCATCACATAATAATAATAATACATTTAATTTGTAACGCACTTTAAGTACTACAGAAAAAAAATTAAATAGAAATAAAAAACAAATTTCATCAACTAAGCAACTAACGAACCTAAAAGCACAAGCAGAAGGTTTTGTTAAAAAGGTTTTTAGGGCCCTCAGCTGCTCGGGGAGAGCGTTCCACAGACTGGGAGCCTGGGGGG
>NC_083625.1:1641022-1676022 GCF_963584025.1 Labrus mixtus
ATTTTCAGGAATGCCGACAGAAAGGTCTGACTGTCCTTCAAATCATTTGTTGTGTTTCTCTGTTTTAAATTCTTTGAATTATTCTCGTCTAAGAGCCGTCATTACAAACCGCCAAACAGCCCCCCCCCCCATGCCTCGGAGATGGACATGACAGTCGGGAAAGAAAAGATAAACATCGGTACTGAAGTCAGTCTTTCACCGCCTTTCTGTCAGCCTCAGTGACAATACTTCGAGTCCTCTGGGAGTAGATGTAGAGCGAGAGAGAGCGAGAGCGATGATTTGCCAATTACTCCATTTATCTGCTCAGCCGTTTGATGAGGCCGCTCAGGGCGACGAGGCTCATCAAACACCTCGCCAACCGCTGTCTCACACACACACACACGGCCCTCTGAGTCCCTGAAAGAAAGTTAAAGTTTGTGTTTATGTCTCTGAATATTGATTTCTACTTTGTTGTTTAAATCATCTCTCAGGCGGGGTCCACACGTAGGCGGCTATTTTTTAAAACTTTATTCATCCCGTCCACGCGTTCTGTTCTCCAAAACATCTGCAGTGCGTCCACATGACTCTGAAAACAGACACGGCTGTCTTGAGAACGCCACGTTAACAACAATGTCGTTCCTCTGCGATGACCATTTCAATTTTAAAGTTATCCCCCCCAACCAGAAGTCTGACCGGGTCTCGTCCAACACCGCTGACGTTGGTGGTGGGGTTTATGTGGTGGGAGTGCTGTATGGAGCAGCATCTTGTAGTTCTCTTGTGATCTTGTAGTTCTCTTGTGATCTTGTAGTTCTCTTGTGATCTTGTAGTTCTTCTGTGATCTTGTAGTTCTTCTGTGATCTTGTAGTTCTCCTGTGATCTTGTAGTTCTCCTGTGATTTTGTAGTTCTCAAGTGATCTTGTAGTTCTCTTGTGATCTTGTAGTTCTCCTGTGAGTTTGTAGTTCTCTTGTGATCTTGTAGTTCTCCTGTGATCTTGTAGTTCTCTTGAGATCTTGTAGTTCTCCTGTGATCTTGTAGTTCTCCTGTGATCTTGTAGTTCTCCTGTGATCTTGTAGTTGTCCTGTGATCTTGTAGTTCTCCTTTGATGTGTGTACAGTTGCTCATGGCCACCCTTGCGCTACAGAAATGCACCGTCTGACAGAGCAAAACTGTGGCGCTGACGGACAGAGTATGTGAATATTGGAGATAACTGTGTTTGTATGTGTGAGCATGTTAAAAGTCCAGTTAGCATCGTTAGCACCAGCGCTAGTTTGGTTACGTCCGCCATCGCACTAATATCATGGAAACAAAAGAGACAGCGTCGCACGATGATGTCACAGCGTGACATTACAAGAACTAAACTCTGTTTTCCCCGTCTACACAGAATCACCTTAAACAGAGTTTCTGAACATCTTCACCCTGGAAGGAGTTTTACTAACGGAGAGTTTACAGAGACCTGAAACACAGTCTGTGTACGAGAGGCATATTGGTAGATCTATTTGTATGGTTCTGTGGAGCAGATTTGAATAAGTCTTCAGTGTTTGTGCATTAGCAGTCAGCGCTCATCCGTCCACACAAACGTGTGAATCAGCAGCTGTTAAAGTGCAGATCCGACCTGAGCACGAGCTCCCGTCTGATCTCTCGTCTGTCGAGGCTTATAAAGCTGCCTCGTGTTATTACCAATCCCATCCTTCCACCCCTGCCAATAAAATACATAATTACACCCTGCATAGAACTTTAATTGGCCCAACTGAGGTCATTGGAAATCCATGATACTGCTATCATTGGCTTCATTATCGCTTCTGCAGCTATTTACAGTCCAGGCAGAGCGGCGGCGGCGGCGGCTGCGGCGGCTGTGGCGGCTGTGGCGGCTGCGGCGGCGGTCCGGATCCCCGCAGACACACAGAACACAAACAGAGGGAGTGTGACGACGGGCCGGGTCACACGTCTGTTATGACAAACAGATCTAAACAACATCTGAGGACGATTTGTTGTTCATTCTGTGTTGACGTCATGGAATATACGATCAGGAGTCTGTATGTTGTGTTTTATTTTGAAATTGACGCTCTTTGCGTTTCCTTGTCTGACTTCCTGTCTGGGTCGATCTATTCTGACCAGCTTGATGCGTGCTTGCAGCGGGCTCCATCAAAAATATAAAACGGAGCAGAGCGTAGTGGTACTGCTGGACCGCTCTGGAGATGCATCGCGGCGCTCGCTGTCGCAGCGTGCAGCATAGATGTCTCTGGTGCGAAATGGATCCAGTGGGGCAGGGCGGGCGCCGTCTCCAGAGCATGACCGTGTCGCTGAGGGACGCCAGCATGCAGGGAGTATGTGGAAACTGGGAGCGTTTTCACACCTGTAGATCGTTTGCTCTGGTCTGAATCTTGGATCAGTTTGTTCCATTGCTGCAGAATTATCTGTGTTCACACGGTGACGTTAACAAGCTGACCTCAATGTGTGATTCTCGAGGACAATACGCTCTGATTGGTCAGAGTATCTTGTGGTTAAAAATCCCTGGAGTAAAGAAAGACTAGCTGCCTCCTGATTGGCTGTGGCTGATCCAGAGAGTCTTTACAGTTTCTAGATGGACAGGATGATGATGTCACCTGCTGATGTTTCTCTTTTTGTCGTCGTAATGAAGCTCGAGCGGCGTCTCATTCAGGGAGGATTCAGTCTCTGAGAAAAGAGCGAGTGAGGAGGAGACACGAGGAGGAGACACAGTGAGGAGACACAGTGAGGAGACACAGTGAGGAGACACAGTGAGGAGACATGATGAGGAGACACAGTGAGGAGACACAGTGAGGAGACACAGTGAGGAGACATGATGAGGAGACACAGTGAGGAGACACAGTGAGGAGACACAGTGAGGCGACACAGTAAGGAGACACCGTGAGGAGACACAGTGAGGAGACACAGTGAGGAGACATGATGAGGAGACACAGTGAGGAGACACAGTGAGGAGACACAGTGAGGAGAGGTGATGTGAGGAGACACAGTGAGGAGACACAGCGAGGAGACACAGTGAGGAGACACAGTGAGGAGAGGTGATGTGAGGAGACACAGTGAGGAGGCACAGTGAGGAGACACAGTGAGGAGACACAGTGAGGAGAGGTGATGTGAGGAGACACAGTGAGGAGACACAGTGAGGAGACACAGTGAGGAGAGGTGATGTGAGGAGACACAGTGAGGAGACACAGTGAGGAGACACAGCGAGGAGACACAGTGAGGAGACACAGTGAGGAGAGGTGATGTGAGGAGACACAGTGAGGAGGCACAGTGAGGAGACACAGTGAGGAGACACAGTGAGGAGAGGTGATGTGAGGAGACACAGTGAGGAGACACAGTGAGGAGACACAGTGAGGAGACACAGTGAGGAGACACAGTGAGGAGAGGTGATGTGAGGAGACACAGTGAGGAGACACAGCGAGGAGACACAGTGAGGAGACACAGTGAGGAGAGGTGATGTGAGGAGAGTCTGTCTCCTCCCTCCTCGCTCTGAACCAGACACCTTATCAGCATCCTGATGCTTTGATGCTCTCGCTCAGTAATTACCGCTCCACATTACGCTGCTCGGACTCTTTCATTTTCTGCAGAGGAGAATCAAAGATGGCTGAATGATTACAGGAGAGCATTGTTGGAGGAAAAGGAGTGTTTTAGTCTTTCTTTTGTAACTTTCTGATCCGTCGTCTTTTCACTGCAGAGACGATCAGAGCGAGGAAAACCTGATCGATGACACGTTTACAAGCTCGCAGCTCATTCATCATCAGACAGAGAGCTCATGGAGATCATGAAGAGAGAGAATAAAGGAGAGAAAAACTGTGGAAGAGAGTTTCACAGGACCCTCCTCCATCACCGCTCCCATCCTCTCGAGAGAGGCATGGCTAAACAACGGAGTACCGGACGATGCTATCAAGCTAGCCGGTCGCCACACACTCCGGGCAGACAGAACAGCAGAGGACTCCGGTAAGACCGGAGGAGGAGGGCTGTGCATTTCTATTAACAAAGCTTGGTGTACAGACTCTGTTACTGTTGGGAGACACTGCTCAGCTAACACTGAGTTTCTCATGGTTAAATGTAGACCTTTCTATCAGCCAAGGGAGCTCAGCTCCACTAACTGCAGCCTACATCCCCCCGGATGCCGATGCAAAAACTGCTATGAAGGAACTTTACATCAGTAAACAACAGACTGCTCACCCGGAGGCTGCATTTATAGTTGCAGGTGATTTTAATCACTCAAACTTAAAGACAGTGCTCCCTAAATTTCACCAGCATGTTTCCTGCAAAACAAGAGGAAACAAAACTCTGGATCATGTTTACACAAACATCGCAGGAGCCTACACCACGACCCCCCTCCCCCACCTGGGACAGTCAGAACACCTTTCTTTGTTCCTCATCCCCGAGTACTCCCCACTCATCCAACGTGTGAAGCCATCAGTGACAACGATTAAAGTGTGGCCAGCAGGGACAGACTCTGTACTTCAGGTTCCATCACACAGACTGGAGTATGTTTGCTTCTCAGGCTACCTGGGGCTCTCACACAGACATTGACACCTACACTTCTTCTGTGCTGGATTATATCAATACCACCATCGACAGTGTTACAACATGGAAGCAGATCACCACGTACCCAAATCAGAAGCCATGGATGAACAAGGAGGTGCGTCTCCTGCTGAAGGCCCGCAACACCACCTTCAGATCAGATGACGCAATGGCCTACAGCGTATCCAGGCCATCAGTGATTATAAACCCAGCAACTCCACCCCGATAACCACAGATGTCTCCTTTCTGAACGAGCTAAATCACTTTTGTGCTCGTTTCGATAGAGACAACAGGGAGACGCAGACCACGACCAGACCTCCTGCAGACAACCAGCCCCTCTCACTCACCTCCACAGACGTCCACGCTGCACTGAGCCGGATCAACGCTCGAAAGGCTGCTGGTCCAGACGGCACCCCCGGGCGGAGCAGCTCACTGGGGTTTTTACGGACATCTTCAACCTGTCCCTCGCCCAAGCAGCTGTGCCAGCATGCTTCAAAGCCACCTCCATTGTCCCAGTGCCGAAACACTCCAGCCCGACAGGCCTGAAGGACTACCGCCCTGTAGCACTCACACACATCATAATGAAGTGCTTTGAGCGACTGGTCCTAGCACACCTGAAAAACTGCCTCCCACCCACACTGGACCCATACCAGTTTGCCTACCGCAGCAATAGGAGTACAGAGGATGCAGTTTCCACCGCGCTGCACTCTGTGCTCACACATCTGGACAATAACAACACATACGCACGAATGCTGTTTGTTGATTTTAGCTCAGTATTCAACACTGTCATCCCCTTAAACCCTAAACTCTGAGACCTGGGCTTCAACACCTCCCTCCGTCACTGGATAATGGACTTTCTGACCAACAGACCCCAGTATGTTAGGTCAGGACACACCTGCTCCACCACCATCACACTCAACACAGGCGTACCACAGGGCTGTGTGCTGAGCCCACTCCTCTACTCCCTCTTCACCCACGACTGCAGACCTGTACATGGATCCAACATCATCAAGTTTGCGGACGATACGGCGGTGATTGGCCTCATCAGCAACAACGATGACACAGCCTACAGGGAGGAGGTACAGCATCTGGCCGCCTGGTGTGCTGACAACAACCCGCTCCTCAACACCAGCACGACGAAGGAGCTCATTGTGGACTTCAGGAGAGAAAGAGGAAGCACGCACAACCCCATTCACATCAACGGGATGGCTGTTGAACGTGTCTCCAGCTTCATGTTCCTGGGGACCCACATCACAGAGGACCTCTCCTGGTCCACTAACACCTCCAGTCTGGTTAAGAAGGCTCATCAACGCCTCTTTTTCCTGAGGACACTGAAGAGACACCACCTGTCTTCAGCTGTACTGAGGAACTTCTACCGCTGTGTGATCGAGAGCATCCTGACCAGCAGTGTCACAGTCTGGTACGGAAACTGCTCTGTCACAGACCGTAAGGCGCTACAGCGGGTGGTAAAGACCGCCCAGCGCATCACGAGGTGTCCACTTCCTGCCATTTAGGATGTCCAAAGAAAACGCTGTCTGCGGCGAGCTCACGGCATCCTTAAAGACTCCTCCCACCCTGCCCACAGACTGTTTACCCTCCTGCCCTCCGGTAGGCGCTTCAGAAGCCTCCAGACCAGAACCAGCAGACTGAGGAACAGCTTTTTCCCCAGAGCTGTCTCTTTACTGAACTCTGCCCCCCAAACTCTGAACTCTGTCTCTCTCTCTCTCTCCCTCCCGAACTCCGCCCCCCTGTATTATTGTATTACAGTATGTTTATATCACCTCAATAAGTTATCGACCTGTACAACATGTCCATATTCTGTATATTATCTGTAATCTAGTATAGCATGCTCACTGCACCTTAATCTGTATATTATAATCTGAAGAATATACTTATATTTATATTCATAGCATCCCATTAATCCAGCCACATATACCCAATAATTCACTTTTTTTTAGTCTACATCTGTACATTTAGTAATTACTGTACATAGCACAGATTCTTGCACTTTCTGCTTATTGCACTTCTGGTGAGATGTCAAACCTCATTTCGTTACTCTATACTTGTATATGTGTAATGACAATAAAGTTGAATCTCATCTCATCTCATCAGTCTGTCATAGAGAGCCGTCATTGGTTAAGTAGTAAACTTTCATTTCCTCAGATTTGATTTTAGTGACGGTCCGATCCTTCGTCCAAAGCTGGTCACTGTGTGCCAAGCGAGCGCCGCAGGTCAGCGAACACGTGGAGCGGAGTGAGAGACTCCGCCTCCCTCTCTGCTGACAGTGGGAACAGAGTCAGAGCTTCAGACGGCAGATGGACGATGCCGTGCCAAACTCGTAACTTTTTAACGGCCTCTTTGTATAAAGTAACACTCGAAACTGTAAAAGAGAATAAAGAGCGTTAAATATTCTCTGTCTCTCTCTCTAGAGGGAGAGAGACAGAGAGAGAGAGAGAAAGAGAGAGAGAGACAGAGAGAGAGAGAGAGAGAGAGAGAGACAGAGAGAGAGAGAAAGAGAGAGAGAGACAGAGAGAGAGAGAGAGACAGAGAGAGAGAGAAAGAGAGAGAGAGACAGAGAGAGAGAGAGACAGAGAGAGAGAGAGAGACAGAGAGAGACAGAGAGAGAGAGAAAGAGAGAGAGGGAGAGAGAGAGACAGAGAGAGAGAGAAAGAGAGAGAACGAGAGAGAGAGAACGAGAGAGAGAGACAGAGAGAGGGAGAAAGAGAGAGAGACAGAGACAGAGAGAGAGAGAGACAGAGAGAGAGAGAAAGAGAGAGAGGGAGAGAGAGAGACAGAGAGAGAGAGAAAGAGAGAGAACGAGAGAGAGAGAGGGAGAGAGAGAGACAGAGAGAGAGAGAGAGAGAGAGAGAGAACGAGAGAGGGAGAGAGAGAGAAGGAGAGAGAACGAGAAAGAGAGAGAACGAGAGAGAGAGAGGGAGAGAGAAAGAGAGAAAGAGAGAGAACGAGAGAGAGAGAGAGACAGAGAGAGAGACAGAGAGAGAGAGAGAGGGAGAGACAGAGAGAGAGAGAGGGAGAGAGAGAGAGAGGGTTATCAGTCTTCTTACTGTTCAACAATAATATACATTCCTAATCTTCACAGATGACATTCACAAAATAAACAGATTTTACATCAGCACATGAACTAACTGATCCTGCTCTACAGAGCACAGCACACTGTCATGAGTCCACACTGACTGGAAAGTCTCCAGGTCCTGATTTGCTCTGTAGAAGCTGAAGTCCAAAAACAACCTGGATTTTAACATTTTTATAAACAACAGCTTCACATCAACAACATCGTCTGGCTCCTCCACCTTCCTCCTCCTACTCACGTACACGGCCATCTTAGCCTGACCAAGGACAAAGTTTATCAGCTGACATTTGTGTTTGTGTTGTCGAGTGTATTTAAAACCACAAATAAAAACCTGCTTAGTAAAAAACTCTTTAAAACCAGTAAAAACCTTCTCCAGAAGATCAAACAGAGGTTTCAGCCGACTGCACTCTAAAAAACAGTGAAACACCGTCTCCCTGTGCACACAGAAAGGACACTGATCAACAACATTCACATTAAGAACAGAGATAAAAGAGTTCAATGATTCCATGCAGGATTCTCCACTGGAGGTCTGCATGTCTCTTACACAAGGGGGGTTTGTATAAAGACTCCCAGGACGGTCTAAACTCAGGAGCTAGCCCCAAATAAGTCCTCCAGGGGGTGTCACTGCGTGCGTTCAGTGTCTTTTTATTCAAAGTCTTAACAATCAGTCTGTAAAAAGTCTTTCCTGCAGCGTCACTAAAAGAGCAGCCTGCAGCGTCGGCCAGTAGAGGACCAGAACAGTCCTTCAGGTCTGCAGACAGAGTGAACTCAGGAAACGGGTCAGTTTGGTCGGGCAGCAGAGAACCGTCCCCATAGTCCGACATCAGAGACATCTCTGGTCCTGTCAGCTGATGTCTCCTGTGATTCAGCAACTGATCAACGACTCTGGTCGACCTCACCCCCAGACCAGCAGCCAGACCAGCAGGACAGTCCAGCTGAGGTCCGGTCAGCTCCACCACCTGCTCCAGAGTGGAAATCCTGGCACTGCAGAACTTTCCGGACAGGCTCGGTCCAGCCCAGTCAGGAAGATGAAAACGTCCTCCAAACAGTACAGGCTCTTTAAGCAGCCAGTACAAAGAGTGGGAGTGTCCCTGTCTCTGCCTGTTCACCAGACTCCACACGTTAAAAACACTTCGATAAAATCCAGTGACAGAGGAAATGTTCACTTGCTGTAAATCCATTAAAAACAGAGACGAGCTCAGCCCCAGTTCTCCAAACCGCTGTAGAAGACAGCAGGCCAGCGGTCTCCAGACCAGGTCTGCAGGCCCAGTGAGTAGTCTCTGGAGGAACTGCAGGCGGAGAGTAGCCCCCCTGCTGGCCAGGTGGACTAATCCATGTCCTCCTTCCTCTTTAGGGAGGAAGAGTACACTCTGAGGAATCCAGTGTAACCTGTCCCAAAAAAAATCAACTAACACTCTTTGAATGTTACACAGGAGAGAGGACGGAGGGTCGATACAGGTCAGTCTGTGCCACAGGGCAGAGGAAACAAGATTATTGGCCACAAGTACACAACCTTTAAAAGACATCTTTGGCAACAGCCACCTCCATTTATCAAGACGTCCTTTTACTTTTTCTAAAACACCCTCCCAGTTTTTACTAACAAATGTTTAATTCCCCAAAAACACTCCCAAATATTTAAAACCTCCTGACTTCCAAAAGAGGCCTCCAGGCAGACTGAGCCGACCCCTCAGCTTCTCTCCCACCATCAGTGCTTCACTTTTCAGCCAGTTCACTTTGGCAGAAGATATCGACCCAAACAAATTCACAGTCTCTTTTAAAACATCGATATCTCTCTGCTGATTAACAAAAACAATGACGTCATCAGCATACGCTGACAATTTAAAACTGACATCAGAGGCAGGAAAACGAACACCAGAGAGACCTGACCTCAGTCTGTGAAGCAGGGGTTCAATGGCTAAGGAATATAACATCCCAGATAAAGAGCAGCCCTGCCTCACCCCCCTCTGTACACTAAAAGGAGCACTCAGGCCTCCATTGATCTTTAGCACACTCGCAATGTCACAGTACAAAACCTGGATCTTAGCTAAGAAACATGGGTTGAACCCAAAGGCGGTTAGAGTCCGACATAGATACTGGTGTTCAACCCGATCAAAAGCCTTTTCCTGCTCTCCTGCAGCTCAGAGGCAGACGACCCCTCTCCAAACTGTCTCTTAAAACCTCCAGGAGATCCTCTCCCAGCACACACCAAAACACTTTATAAAAGTCAACAGGAAGGCCATCAATACCTGGAGCTTTTCCATTCTGCAGACTCATGACAGCAGAGTAGAGTTCAGACAGAGACAGCTGGGCCTCCAGCTCTGTGTTGTCTTCAGTGCTGACTTGAGGAAGACCGGTGTAGAAGGACTCGCACACCTCTGGACGATCAACGAACTCACTCGTGTACAGATCCTTATAAAAACCAGCTGCATGTTTTCTGATCCCAGCAGAATCTGAGATCGATTGTCCACTGCTGGATCGTACAGAGTGAAAGATCTTCTTCTGTCCACTTTTCTTCTCCAGACCAAAAAAGAACTGAGACGGAGCATCCATCTGGGTGACATCCAGGAACCGAGACCTGACCAGAGCCCCCTGTGCTTTAACGCCCAGCAGGTTGGCTAAAGCCGACTTTTTAGATTTGAGGGAAGCTAAATGTCCCTGATTTCCTGTGGCATCAACTAAACCCTGTAGTTCTGGTAGATCTGGTAATGTCCCTGGTGACATTGCGAGTGTACTGCTGACACAACTGTTTAATCTGACTTTTTCCAAAGTCCCACCACTGCTGAATGGTTTTAAAATCAGCCTTCAGCTGTCTGTGAGTGACCCAAAAGTACTCCAGTGCAGACTTAAAAGCTTTATCGTGCAGCAGTGTGGTGTTAATGTTACGGTTAGTACAAATTCTGGACCCAAAAGCACGACTCAGATAGGCAGGATCAAGTGATAACAAAAAGGTTTATTCCAAAAAGTGACTCAAAAGGTGCAAGGAGGAGGGGTAGTGCGAGGTCCCCAGTGGCAGAGTCCGTGATCCCAGAGTGGTGTCCAAAAAAGCACAGGTGAGTTGAAGCAAAAAACACGAACAGCGATCTGGCGCAAGGCAGAGAAGAAAAACAGGGTTAGCTACACAAGATATCACAATGAGCACCAGAATCCAGAGAAGCCAAGAGCGTACAATACCACACGAGCAGGTGAAACAATCTGGCGCCGAGAAGGAAGTCTTTGTAGTCGAGCTCCTGATGACTAACTAGCTGCACCTGGCGCCGCCCGAGAACATGAGCCCCGCCCACCAAACTCACACAGACAGGAGAGAGACACATGAGGATTAAACAGACAGGGAATGACAAACAACACAACAAGAGGGGAAGGAAGGGCTGCCATGATGTGAATCATGACAGTTAAAATGCCAATACGCACTTTGAAGTCTGACATTCTTAATAAAAACAGAAGAATAAACAAGACAGGAACAATAAGACACTCTTTAAAAACATTCATGTTGTGTTTAAAACAATAAAAGAGATAAAACATTGTCTTTAGAGTGACTCCATGTGTACTGTCTGTGTGTGTGGTGTAAACTCCTCCACACATCCAGCAGCTCGTGTGTTTCTAAAAACTGTCTGAGTCTGTGTGAGGAGGCGCTGTGAGGCTCTTGGTGGTTTCTATCTAAACCTGGGTTTGCTGTACAGTTAAAATCCCCCCCCAAGAATAAATACTCTCCTGTACTGCACTTTTTAACAGTGTCACACAAAACACTCAACACACTCAATCTGTCCACAGCGTGACATGGGACATACACATTAATCAGAGTCATTTTTACATTTTCATACTGCACTCTAATTTTCAATAAGCAGCCTTCAATGACCTCCTCTACTTCACACGAAGCAGGCAGAAAGCCTCTAGAAAAAATAAAGCCGACTCCTCCACTACAGGTGGACTTATGGCTGAGGATCACCTCCCCAGGCCACTCCTTCCTCCACTGACTCTCCTTCTTAGAGTCACTGTGTGACTCCTGAAACATTAAAATATCTAACTGTTTGAACTCCATCAGTTGAAATAGTGCAGCTCTTTTTGCATCATCTCTCGCTCCATTTAAATTTAAGGTGCCAATTTTAAATTCACACATTGAGAGATAGGAGTTTAAAAAAGAAACAAGATAAAAACACAACAAGAGGAAAGAGATGAGACACAGTCTAAACATCATCATCGCTGATTTGTGCTTTCGCTTTCCCGATCAGTTTTTTGAGACAAAAGATCTCTGGACCTGTGAGGCCGTCGTCACCAAAAGCACCGGAGCTCCTAGTTAAATTAAAGTTAAAAAGTTAAAGTTAAATCCTCTAAATTGAGCAGCCTGAGGCCCTTGGTGTCCTGTAGAAACTTTTTAATGTGAGCTGAGGTGTAAGTGACTGGACCTTCTTGTGTGGACATGAGCTCACTGTCACTCTCTGCTCTTACTGCTCCTGTCTTTCTGTCCTTCTTCACTGCTTTAGCACTGCCCTGAAAGCTTTCAATCTTCTTCTTCTGAGAGATCTTTAATGACTCTTCATCAGACATATCCTCATCCTCAACATAATCAACACACACACTATTATTACTTTCCTGACTTACCTCCTGACTTTCACTGATCAAACTTTTTTCTTTCTCACTTAAATCACATTCAGTTCTCTCTTTTTCTTTGTCTCCCTGTTTACTGTTCTTTACCTGGCCCTCATCACTGACCACTGACAGCTCTTCCACATCAGACACTTGACTTTTCTGAGGCCCAGCAGCAGCTCTGTCTGAGAGAACTCTGCTAGGACCCGCTACAGCGGCCTCAGCTCCGCCGAGCTCCGCGGCGGCAGCATCGACCGGTACCGCGGTACTGCTCGGACCCTCACTAGCCTGAAGCTAACCTCGGATGTTATAAAGTCTCCTCTGAAATATATTTGCCCTGTGGGATGCCGCCTCTCCTCAGATCAGCTGTGAGGGTTTGTTTTTGTTACATGCTGCAGTGTTTTTCTGGGAAGAGAAGAAAAGACGGGACAGAAGCAGAGAGTGGAAACTCGCTGCAGAGACGACAGGACAATTTAAAAACCCAGGAAGTTAAACTGAGCCAATCGAGTCGCCCCAGGGGGCACAAAGTTTTGTCTGTGCCCTCAATTTAGCCTCACAGGAGCAAACCCTCTCAGGCTGTGTGCAGCAGTCATCCCACACTCAAAGAATCTTTTTTATAAATACATTACTGTCCGACCTTTTTAAAGACGTCTGAAGAAGATGAATTATTGTCTTAACAGCAGCAGACATGTAAAACTGTTATTAAAACAGACACCATCATTTACAAAACAATGTTCTGCCGGTGGGCCATGAAAGTTTGTCACACATATGATCATGTTCTTCTCCTCCTGGACAAAAGGATCTCTAAGTTTAAGTTTCTATTTCAACCATCACCAAATCACAACAGTGCTGATATTCAGTATAATGTCACTCCCTCTCTGTGGTGGTAACTATTCTATGACCAGCATGTCAAAGAAAACCGCTAAAAACGATGGATTGTAGCCAGATTACTGCTACTCAGATCGCCCAATGAAGGGATGCAAGAGTGTGTAGCAGGCTTATTCACGGGGCCAGAGTTGGCCCCTGGATCAAATAAATAAATTATAAAGAGGAGGGGGGAAACTTGTGATTGTCATTGTTGCCACAGTAAAGTGTTAAAAACAGCAGAGCGCTCCCGTTTAATAGAACATCTTTGGTCCTGTGCTCGCAGCCTATCACAAGCTTGTGAAATGAACTGTTTTGGCGCTCTGTACTGCTGTGGTGGTCGGGCTTGTTTGGCCCCCGGGTTCTTAGCTTTCTGAACATTTGGCCCCCTGAATGATAGAGTTGAATAGTCCTGGTGTATTGGCTTGATTCTTTAAAATGTGCTTCTCTAAGCAGAAATCCCTTCCTGACCCTCAGGTGACGTGATGTCATCTGCAAACATCTGAACGGAAACTGACCTGTTGCCAAGCAACCCAAACATTCGACTGCACTCGGCTGCTGTTTTGGTTTCAGTGGTTTGTACCTTCAGTTGTGTGATTGTTTGGTTTCCAAGGAGGCGTTAACTTGATTCTGATGGATGTAAACACACTGCAGACACCAAACAGCCGGTAAAACCCTCCGCTCCTGGGGGCGCCGGTGGCCTGGTGGTTGGTGTGCCCGCCCCATGTGCAGAAGCTGTAGTCCTCCAGGCGGGCAGCCCGGGTTCAAGTCCCGCATGTTGTTCCTCTCTCTCTCTCTCTCACCCTGATTTCTGACTCTGTCCAGTCAGAGGAATAAGGGGCCCAAAAAAAATAATCCTTTAAAAACCATCACCATGACAACCTTCATTTACGTTGGACAGCACACCTGCTAGGAGCTCGGTGAAAGATTTACCGTCTCAGTGTTATAAAACTTTACACATGAACTGAACTCTGCATGATGTGTTCACGGTTCCTCCTGCTCACATGTGACGGGGGGGGGGGGGGGGGTCCTGGCTGGTTTTCTCTCCTCCTCAAACGACCCGTCACTCACTGTCGATGTGAGCGTGCTTCTTCTTCTGCTCCTCCGGGCTCCTTCTCTCTCAGCGCTTAAAGAATAATAATGGATCTAAGAAGCCCCATAAAACATCACTCTCATATTTGACTTTTAATGCTCAGAGAGGTTTCTAACGACTCCGGGATCCGTCCCAAGCGCTGAGTGGCAGCTGTGAGGCGTCTGTGAGGCGGTAAGTTTCCAACTCGTGTCACTTCAGGGACACTTCCTGCGGTAAAAAAACGTCTCCTGTGTCAAGACGGATCTCCTGATTTTAATGATTTCCACTTTGCATCAAAGTTTTATTCCTAGAATTTTTTCCTGACACTTCCAGTGAGGACATGGTGAGGTGTTTACGGACACATTATCAGGTGTGTGTTCCTTATATGGTCATGACCTCTCATGTTTCCTGTGTCCACAGTTACTGAGCTGGCAGCGCTCATCAATACAAACCAATGTAGTTCAGCGTTTTCAGAGCTCAGAAACGCCCTCAGCGTTAGCTTTTGTTGTCGCAAGTTCAACTTTTAGAACAGCGCCACACTCAGTGTCACTTCTAACCAATCAAAATCAAGAAAGGGCGGGACATGAAGAGGAAGTGAAGAGGACGTGTCGTCTTCATGTTTTCTTGGTGATATTTATTTGAATTAAAGTAAATATTGAACACACAGAGAAAAAACACACCTAACGGACGTCACAGAGGGAAGAGGAGGTTAACTTTGGTAACCTAGCAACAAGGAGCGCTGGTGAGAAGCGCTCTGAGACAGAGGTTTTGGGCACGTCCGGCCAAAAAAAGCGTTCTCTGTGGAAAGTGGCCCAAGAGGCAAATCTTTAAGAGCATCTTCAACATGACTGAAAGGTAGAGGTACTGAGATCTCTTCTGTGTTTGTAACCATTACATCACCATGTTAGAGGTCAGAGGTCAGGGGTCAGGGTCCCTGAGTTTCAGGGGTTAACAGTACAAACGGTTGCTTTGTTAGTCTTTAGTCCCGAGTGTCTGAGGGCCTGTTGGAGTTTCAGAGTGACACAACCTGATACTACCTGATCTCCATCTTTATGTCCCGTCTTACTCCCAGCTCCCCTCGCCTCCGAGTGGACGCCGTAAAGCCGTAATAAGACCATAAAGACGCTCCAGAGTTACTGCGCAGGGGGGGGACGTCAGGGTGCAGAATTTATTCAAGGCGAGACGGCGGCGGCGGCGGCGGCACACACTTTTATCTGGAGCGAGGAGTGGGAAATGTGCGAGTGTGTGAGCTGCCATTGGATTCCTGTCGGCTTGACCACGTTAAAGAGATGATGAAGAATCCATTAAACCCCCGAGACTGCAGCCACGCCGACCTGTGTGTGTGTGTGTGTGTGTGTGTGTGTGTGTGTGTGTGTGTGTGTGTGTGTGTGTGTGTGTGTGTGTGTGTGTGTGTGTGTGTGTGTGTGTGTGTGTGTGTTAAGGCAGAGCAGTAAACTGAGAGACAAACCGAGGGGACGCTGGTAAAAGCAGCCCGTGTGTGTTTAAAGATGTGTGCGGTGTGTTCACTATGGGACAGCTGCATTTAGAAAAGGTGCAAGAACCACCTGAACGTGTCGAACGCACATCACTGTTATCTTTAATTCAGATAAGTTGATAGAGTCAGGAACAGGAGAGAGAGAGAGAGGGCTGTCTGCTTCGAGGTCGACATCGCACGACAACAAACCACGAGGACAGCCATCACCAACCGCAGTTTGAATCCAGAGCCGGGTTTATTTTTGATTTTGATTCTCTTTCTGTAATCTATTTGAAAAGGCACAACACTTTTATGGCCTTTACATTAATGACTTTTACAACATCAGAGAGTAAGAACAACACAAGCAAGGAGAGGGAGAGGAGGAAACAACGTCAGGAAGTGCAAACAAACAGCTTTGAGTCTGATTGGACAAACAGGTGCTGACAGGAAGTGACCAGAGGCAAAGCACAACATTGAGGGCAGTTCTTGAGAGCTCTAATCAGTATAGAAACCATCTTATAAGTCGTCGTTATCAAACAAAAACCATCGTCATTACCATCATCATCATCAATAATATGGAGACCATCATCATTAAGTTAGTAGGTATTCATAAAGAGCTGGGTCTTTAGCTTTTTCTTAAAGGTGCAGAGGGACTCTGCAGATCACATGGAGTTTGGAAGTTCATTCCACCACCGGGGGGCGACAGAGGAGAAGAGTCTAGTCAGCGTCTTAGGACCCTGTTGTGAAGGTTGGATCAGACGCCTTTCATTGACAGAGCGTAGTGGGGGGGTGTAGACCTGGATCAGAGAGTTAAAGTAAGGAGGAGACGTTTCTGTGTCTGTTTTGTAAGCGAGCAGCAGAGTTTTAAATTTGATGCGAGCAGTAACTGGGAGCCAGTGGAGGGAGATGAGCAGCGGAGTCACCTGTGCTGGTTTTGGAAGGTTGAAGAAGAGTCGTGCTGCTGCGTTCTGGATCATCTGCAGGGGTTTGATAGTGACTGTAGGAAGACCTGCCAGTAGAGAGTTGGAAAAGTCAATGTGTGATATCACAGGAGCCTGAACCAGGATCTGTGCAGCACGCTCCTCCTTTGTTTTAAATAAGTTGCAGGCGTTGTAGGTGTGTGTTTGCGTCCCTCACACCTGGTTGGCCTCGGGGTTGGAGGACGTCCCCTGAAGCTTTTTGTTTCATGACCGACATAAATCCAGACACCAGCATCACGAGGGCCGGGTTAGACCTCCACCTCTCCGCCCCCGGGCGTCTGCAGCTGGCACCGCCCTGACAAACACGGTGCATCAGAGATCACGGCTGGCGTTGTTTGTTTTTCACAAACAGTCATATGAGAGTGAGCGCCGGTGAGTGTCCTATAGGCTGCAGAGGAATGTTAGATTCTCTCCCTCTTTGTCCCTCCTAACACTTAACGGGACCATCTGTGTGAGCGAGTGCAGTTAGCACTAATGTAGTCATAACACCTAGCATGCAAACATAACCAGCAGCCATGATGCTTTTATTTCATTGCTGACGGCAGGAAAGTCACCATGGACTCATAGTGACTTTCCTGCTCACCTTCAGGAGTGTGTGTGTTCATGTTGACGCAGAGCGAGGACGGATCCATGATGGGATCAGCTGCACTCTTTGTGATGTCGTCGTTTGTTTGGTGGAGGAGTTTTTTGACTTTAATCGTCTTTGTGTTTTTCTGTCTTTGTTTTGTGCGCACAGATTTCAAACGACCTGAAAGTTGAATAAATGAGGAGAGAAAGAGAAAATGACTCGACTCTAGATCAAACAGAGATCATGCACTACTCGTCCTCATCTCACATCTGTGCCGCAGTATGGTGTACAAACAGGCTGTGCTAACAGTACAGGCGCCACATTAAGACACGCGAAGGGAGGGGGCAGGGTCGGGGTTTCTGGCACGACTTAAAGTCTTTCTATGTGATTTTTCACACTTAAATGTAGAAATGAAGTATCTCCTCTGAAAATAACTCTGTGAGTCATGACTGTCTACAATGGGTGTAACACCCGAGTCCCACTGTCTGTGATGTTTTCAGAGTTTTCAGAGTCCTATCTTCACTTTGTTTACATCGTCGGGACGGCCGACTGACTCCTCCCCTCGTGTATAAAAGTTGTTTAATTGAGGGACTAGAGAAAAGAAGAATAACATACTGTACTCACTGCTTAACTGTGTTTCTAGATCACGCTCATTTCAGGTAAATTTACATGCAGTGTGAAGATACGAGCAGAATAAAGATCGCTAGCATTAGCATGCTAACACAACAATGCAGCGTGAGTTGTTTTGGTTTCATGCTGGTGCTCAAGGGCGACATCTGCTGGATCAAAAAAATCACATGTAAAGACTTTAACCAACCACCAAGGTGCATGAAGAGGAGAAGCTTGGAGAGCTGCAGAAACATCCTGAGTTTGATCAGACCTGCTCTGGAGTATCCTAAATATCATCATCATTACTTCTGTAGGTGTTCATGAAAGAGCTGCGTCGTAAGCTTTTCTTAAAGTGTCCTCTGTCTCTGTGAGCCGGACATCTCTTTCTCTGGAGCTTCAGTTTGTTTGTGTCCTCTGTCTCTGTGAAGCTACAGGGAGGATGATGAATCCTCTACAGTTCTTACAGATCGTTCAAATCTCCTTTTTTTCTGTTTTACTTTAAGGATTTGCTCGCCTGCACTTTAGCATGTTTCTAATGTCCACAGATGGTTGGAAATAAATCTAAGAAACAGTACATTTTGCTCCTGTTATTTCCATCTCCATCTATATTAAAAAAGGAAATCATCTTCAGAAAAGGTAAAGGGGTAGTAATGGATTTGAAGTTTCTAAAAATGTAAATTCTGGTTGGGGGCTTTTTTTTGTTTTGGATTTTGAAAATTTCAAAAAATGAAGATGAAAAGGAGAAAAAGGAGACAGAATCGAAAAAGACCGAGTACTTTGAGTTTTCTGTTTTATCTTTCATCACAAGAAGTTCACTGATTTACACGAGCAGTAATACTGATTGATCAAATCTCCTTTTTTTCTGTTTTACTTTTAGGATTTGCTCGCCTGCACTTTAGCATGTTTCTAATTTTCCACAGATGGTTGGAAACAAATCTAAGAAATCATTTAATCGTCTTGAAAATCAAAAATAAGATTTTGTCTTTTTTTGCTCTTTATCCTGGCAATACCGGTTGCTGTATTTTGTGTCACTTCTAAATGTTTCAGTATGAAACAGTACATTTTGCTCCTGTTATTTCCATTTCCATCTATATTAAAAAGGAAATAATCTTCAGAAAAGGTAAAGGGGTAATAATGGATTTGAAGTGTCTAAAAATGTAAATTCTGGTTGGTGCTTTTTGTTTGGGATTTTGAAAATTTTAAAAAAGAATCTGAGAATCGAAAAAGAACGAGTTTTCTGTTTCATCACAAGAAGTTCACTGATTTACACGAGCAGTAATACTGATTGATCAAATCTCCTTTTTTTCTGTTTTACTTTTAGGATTTGCTCGCCTGCACTTTAGCATGTTTCTAATTTTCCACAGATGGTTGGAAACAAATCTAAGAAATCATTTAATCAAAAATAAGATTTGGTCTCGACCCTGAGATAGAGTAACACTGATTGAGGCGTTCATACTTCCTCCCTTCACCTCCTTTTTGTCACTTTGAGTCGAGCCGCCGCAGAGACGCTGATTAATGCCGTCACACAAAGACAAATATGAACACGACCAACACGAGTCGTCCACAGGCGCGTCCTGTTCTGGTGTCGTGTAAATACTCACCTGCTTGTCATTTACCCGAGCACTGCACGCCATATGGCTCGCTCATTATCATCATAACAGGCTCTGATTGGACGGGAGGGAGACACTGGGGAGGGGGGGGGGGGTGTTTTCACATGAGGAAATAAAGATCCGGACGCCGGCCAAGTTTCTAAAACTAGTTTGGGTCATGTCTGTTTTGATTGTCCCTGCATCATAATCCTGTTTACTGTACTCGTGATGTAAGAGCGTGCAAAGAGAAACGACGGGATTCTCTTCTCCTGGAAGTCTGGAGGAGCTGCTTATCATGACTGTTTGAGAATTTACTTTAAACTAAGACAGATATAGAAAATAGAAAACACTGTTCCTGTGAATACACAAACATATGAAAGGAAATATTTATGATCAAAAGAAAAGAAAGTATTAGAAAGACAATCATTAAAGGAGCAGTATGTAACTCTGACCCCTAGTGTTTAAAATGGGTACTGCAGTCTAAATTCTAAAAATTGTAGAGAGTTGTCTACTCTGTTGAGAAACACAGATTTGAATCATCCATTAGCGGTGCGGGCTCCCCCCCCCCCCCCCCCCCTTGTTAAATGTGTCCGGCGGCTCGTTTCGCTCTGTTCTGCACGCTTCCTCCTGCAGCTCTCTTTGACCCGCCGTAATGAGACGGAGGAGCGAGGAAATATATTTCATGTTAATGTGCAATCCCCCTGTCGTGTTGTGAGACTCCAGCCAGAGGCCCCCCGTCCAGACCCTGACCCCCATCAGCTGTACATCAAGTCCAACATCCTCCCCCTTACACCTCCCGGGTTTAATCAGCAGAGTTATTAAGAAGACATGACCACGATGAGAGAAAGGAGGGCGAGGGAGGGGGGGGGGGGGAGGGGGGGGGGAGGGGCGGGAAACAGATGGAGGGAGGAAATGAGTCAGTGAAGAGGGGTATCTAATGACTGTGAGGGGCTAAATCTAGACATAGATTCAAAAGTCCAAATGTAAAAGATTTAAGTTTTGAAAAATGGCCGCCATGCATCTATCAGTGACGACCTTTCAGAAAGGACGCGGTGGGCGCTGCGAGCCACTGTGGAAACCATTCATTGTCAATGTGTTGTGTGGCACCAGAGCGTATCAACACCCAGCCGAGCGTAGGGTCGTGCTTTGCCCGCCCTGCACGTTCAACCTGGGCGCTGCGCTCCAGGGCGCCACCTACAATTCTACAATTCACTCAGCAGACTCTTTTATCCAAAGCGACGTACATCAGAGAGTAAGAACAACACAAGCAAGGATCTAGAAAAAAGGGAACAATGTGAGTAAGAGCAAACGATCAGCTTTGAGTCTGATTGGACACACAGGTGCTGACAGGAAGTGACCAGAGGCAAAGCACAACATTGAGGGCAGTTCTTGAGAGCTCTAATCAGTATAGAAACCATCTTATAAGTCGTCGTTATCAAACAAAAACCATCGTCATTACCATCATCATCATCAATAATATGGAGACCATCATCATTAAGTTAGTAGGTATTCATGAAAGAGCTGGGTCTTTAGCTTTTTCTTAAAGGTGCAGAGGGACTCTGCAGATCCAATAGGAGTGAAGATCAGATCACAACAAACGCTGTCCCTCTCTCCTGAGCTCTAGTTTAGTTTAGCTCCAGACCTACAGGACGTCCGAGAGAGAGAGAGAGCGCTGCTCAAACCGCGTCCTCTCTGAAAGGAACTTAAGTCTGCTGAACAGATGGATGGTGTCAACAGAAGTTTTGAAACGACCACATTAAAACAATCTTAAAGTGAAAAATGTCACTTTTATTCACTCGATGACAGATCTGCTCTGAGATCGGGACGCCCATGTGATTCTGCTTTCTCTCTCGCCGCCTCAGATTACATCGCCGAACACATTTATCGCCGTGTCTCAAGAAAACATAATTCAGCATTTATTGGACGTTTCTGTTAATTACAGAGGCGCAGGCGGTGTTTTTCTCTCTTGTCTCCTGTCAGACACTTCACTTCATGAGCCGTTTGAAACGCTCTGACATATTGTAAATGTTCAGACACAATCTTCATTTAGACGACGTGTTGTGTTGTTCGAGGGGAGAAGAAATAAGAGCTTTCATCAAAGTGACAACTCTTGATGTATCACACAAAGTCTAAATACATCACACGACTTTACAAAGCAGCCGCCGTCTGAATCACTGAACTTCACAATCAGGTTTTCTTTCTCCACCATAACTACGATCATTTGAATTCTCCGCACGGCGTCCAGCAGACTCCACGCTTCAGAGATAGTTTTACTTCCTGTGAGTGGGGGGGGGGGTTAGAGGGGTGGGTAGTAGGAGGGACACCGTCTGATGAAATGAGCAGGTGTAGTGAAGTCACAGAACAGAAAGTTCATTCCTGTTTCTCATGTCCTCATGTGACCCAGAATCAAGGTCATAAGCCCCGCCTTCTCCATGTAACCAGATGGGACAACTGTAAGATCGACCGGGAGTGGACCGATGTCCTCTCCCAGACTTCTGTCTCCCTCCTTCAGTTACCTCCTTATGCCTCCTTTCCTCCCTCCTTCAGTTACGTCCCTATGCCTCCTTTCCTCCCTCCTTCAGTTACCTCCCTATGCCTCCCTTTCTCCGTCCTTCAGTTACCTCCCTATGCCTCCTTTCCTCCCTCCTTCAGTTACCTCCCTATGCCTCCTTTCCTCCCTCCTTCAGTTACCTCCCTATGCCTCCTTTACTCCGTCCTTCAGTTACCTCCCCATAGGAAAGGAGGCTTGTAATATCTCTGCAAGTCTTTATCGTACTCCATTTTCTCCATATTACCCACAATTCCCTGCTCCCAATGGCTCTGGATAAACAAAATAACTCGAGTCGTGGCAGAAGGCCGAAAATTCAGAGAGAGTTCAATCTTTAGAGGTTTATAAAGGCGGTTAATCTTTTCACTTTGTTTTATTTACTCTCCTCACTCCGGGCGATTTTCCTCATTCCCCATTTATCTCTCTCTCTCTCTCGCTCGCTCACTCTCTCTCTCTCCCCGCCCCATGCTGCTGTTCTTTATCAGTACAACTCGCCAGCTGACATGAAACGCCATTAAGCAAATCTTCATGAGGCCTCCACAACACAGCTGATTTATCCTGCCGCACGCTTCATAAGTTTCTGATTGATGTCGGCAAAGCAGACGATGGAGGGAGAGGGAGGTAACTGTGAGGGAGGAAAGGAGGCATAAGGAGGTAACTGTGAGGGAGGAAAGGAGGTATAGGGAGGTAACTGTGAGGGAGGAAAGGAGGCATAGGGAGGTAACTGTGAGGGAGGAAAGGAGGCATAAGGAGGTAACTGTGAGGGAGGAAAGGAGACACAGGGAGCTAACTGTGAGGGAGGAAAGGAGGCATAGAGAGGTAACTGTGAGGGAGGAAAGGAGACATAGGGAGCTAACTGTGAGGGAGGAAAGGAGGCATAGGGAGGTAACTGTGAGGGAGGAAAGGAGGCATAGGGAGGTAACAGTGAGGGAGGAAAGGAGGCATAGGGAGGTAACAGTGAGGGAGGAAAGGAGACATAGGGAGGTAACTGTGAGGGAGGAAAGGAGGCATAGGGAGCTAACTGTGAGGGAGGAAAGGAGGCATAAGGAGGTAACTGTGAGGGAGGAAAGGAGGCATAGAGAGGTAACTGTGAGGGAGGAAAGGAGGCATAGGGAGGTAACTGTGAGGGAGGAAAGGAGGCATAGGGAGGTAAATGTGAGGGAGGAAAGGAGGCATAGGGAGGTAACAGTGAGGGAGGAAAGGAGACATAGGGAGGTAACTGTGAGGGAGGAAAGGAGGCATAGGGAGCTAACTGTGAGGGAGGAAAGGAGGCATAAGGAGGTAACTGAAGGAGGGAGGAAAGGAGGTAGAGGGAGGTAACTGAAGGAGGGAGGAAAGGAGACATAGGGAGGTAACTGTGAGGGACGAAAGGAGGCAAAGGGAAGTAACTGAAGGAGGTAAGGAAAGGAGGTATAGGGAGGTAACTGTGAGGGAGGAAAGGAGGCATAGGGAGCTAACTGTGAGGGAGGAAAGGAGACATAGGGAGGTAAATGTGAGGGAGGAAAGGAGGCATAGGGAGCTAACTGTGAGGGAGGAAAGGAGGCATAAGGAGGTAACTGAAGGAGGGAGGAAAGGAGGTAGAGGGAGGTAACTGAAGGAGGGAGGAAAGGAGACATAGGGAGGTAACTGTGAGGGACGAAAGGAGGCAAAGGGAGGTAACTGAAGGAGGTAAGGAAAGGAGGTATAGGGAGGTAACTGTGAGGGAGGAAAGGAGGCATAGGGAGCTAACTGTGAGGGAGGAAAGGAGACATAGGGAGGTAAATGTGAGGGAGGAAAGGAGGCATAGGGAGCTAACTGTGAGGGAGGAAAGGAGGCATAAGGAGGTAACTGAAGGAGGGAGGAAAGGAGGTATAGGGAGGTAACTGTGAGGGAGGAAAGGAGACATAGGGAGGTAACTGAAGGAGGTAAGGAAAGGAGGTATAGGGAGGTAACTGTGAGGGAGGAAAGGAGGCATAGGGAGCTAACTGTGAGGGCGGAAAGGAGACATAGGGAGGTAAATGTGAGGGAGGAAAGGAGGCATAGGGAGGTAACAGTGAGGGGGGGAAAGGAATCATAGGGAGGTAACTGTGAGGGGGGAAAGGAAGCATAGGGAGGTAACTGAAGGAGGTAAGGAAAGGAGGATTAAGGTGTGTTGATAAAATCAAATGGACAGTTGCCTCTATGACGAGTCGTCCTCTTTTTAACCACGAGAGACGAGGACACGCCAAAGAGGCGTTCAGGGTCTGTAGGAGAAAGAGGGATCAGAAGGTTTTGTCGAAGAGAGAGAGGTAAGAGGAAGAAGGAGAAGAGAGGCAGAAAGAGGATGAAAGGGGAGAAGACGATGTAAAGGAGTGACTGGAGGAAAGACGAGGAGCGGAGGATTAAACGAGAGAGACGAGAAAAGAAAAGAAGGTGAAACAAGTCTGCACCAAAGAAGAAGAAAGTGTAGATCAAGAAAAAGGAGAAGTGAATGATGGTCACTGAGGTCACATTTGGGACGCCTCCTGATGAGATAATCTCGGAGGAGGAGGCGGCGGCGGCGTAATATTTTGGCTGGAGGAAGTAGAAATAAAAGTCCAGGATGGGTTTCATCGATCGCCCGTGAGGTCTGTTTGTACATGTTTACGAGGCAGAGAGAGAGAGAGAGAGAGAGGGAGGAGGATGATTAGAGGGAGGGTGGAGAGCAGAGTGAGCGAGGAGGAGGAGGTGGCGGCGGCGGGTGAATGCAGGTGGGCCACATTGATCGGAGTCTGCAGGCCGCTCATCGACCTGCAGCAGATGAGGACTGATTACAGCGCGGTTAAGAGGCTCATGAAAGGAAACGCTGGTGATAGTCAGACATGTGCACGTCTAAAAAAACATGTCTAAAAACATGTCTAAAAACACGCCTAAAAACACGCCTAAAAACACGCCTAAAAACACGCCTAAAAACACGCCCTGAACAACGCCGTCTGCCTCAGGTTTGACCTGGGACGCCGTCTGATGAAATGAGCAGGTGTAGTAAAGTCACAGAACAGAAAGATTCCTGTTTCTCATGTCCTCATAAAGGTCATGAACACCCCCCCCCCCCCCCCCCCCCCCACCCCACCCCACCCCCTTCTCCATGTAACCAGATGGGACAACTATAAAATCAAGATGCACATCAGATACATTTTTCTGTTTTTTACTTCCTTATCCGCTGTTTCAACATAGTGCATTCACACCTCAGTCCGTCCGTGAATAGATCGACCCGCACAGGAAGTCAGGAAAGGAAGTCTCACAGAGCGTCCGGACAATAAAACACAACATACAGACTCCTGTTCGTATTTTTCATAACTTTATCAACATGACGTCAAAACAGAATGAACAACAAATCAACCTCAGAAAGACAAAGAGACATTTTGTTTACACGTTTTTGTCTGTCTTGATCTTGTAGTTCTCTTGTGATCTTGTAGTTCTCCTGTGATCTTGTAGTTCTCCTCTTGTAGTTCTTCTGTGATCTTGTAGTTCTCCTCTTGTAGTTCTTCTGTGATCTTGTAGTTCTCCTCTTGTAGTTCTTCTGTGATCTTGTAGTTCTCCTGTGATCTTGTAGTTCTCTTCTGATCTTGTAGTTCTCCTGTGATCTTGTAGTTCTCCTGTGATCTTGTAGTTCTCTTCTGATCTTGTAGTTCTCCTGTGATCTTGTAGTTCTCCTCTTGTAGTTCTTCTGTGATCTTGTAGTTCTCCTGTGAGCTTGTAGTTCTCCTGTGATCTTGTAGTTCTCCTCTTGTAGTTCTTCTGTGATCTTGTAGTTCTCTTGTGATCTTGTAGTTCTCTTGTGATCTTGTAGTTCTCCTGTGATCTTGTAGTTCTCCTCTTGTAGTTCTTCTGTGATCTTGTAGTTCTCCTCTTGTAGTTCTTCTGTGATCTTGTAGTTCTCCTGTGATCTTGTAGTTCTCCTGTGATCTTGTAGTTCTCCTCTTGTAGTTCTTCTGTGATCTTGTAGTTCTCCTGTGATCTTGTAGTTCTCTTCTGATCTTGTAGTTCTCCTGTGATCTTGTAGTTCTCCTGTGATCTTGTAGTTCTCTTGTGATCTTGTAGTTCTCCTGTGATCTTGTAGTTCTCTTGTGATCTTGTAGTTCTCCTGTGATCTTGTAGTTCTCCTCTTGTAGTTCTCCTGTGATCTTGTAGTTCTCCTGTGATCTTGTAGTTCTCCTGGATCTTGTAGTTCTCCTGTGATCTTGTAGTTCTCCTGGATCTTGTAGTTCTCCTGTGATCTTGTAGTTCTCCTGTGATTTTGTAGTTCTCCTGGATGTTGTAGTTCTCCTGTGATCTTGTAGTTCTCCTGTGATCTTGTAGTTCTCCTGTGATCTTGTAGTTCTCTTGTGATCTTGTAGTTCTCCTGTGATCTTGTAGTTCTCCTGTGATCTTGTAGTTCTCCTGGATCTTGTAGTTCTCCTGTGATCTTGTAGTTCTCCTGTGATCTTGTAGTTCTCCTGGATGATGTGCTCAGGACCAAAGAGACAAAGACGTGCACATTCTGTATGTTAGCCGTCCTGTCTCGATGATTTGAAGAACCTCCAGCCTTCATTTCTTCATTTACATTCAACAATCCCTGATTCTACCTCACCGTGGTGTTTATTGTTGTTAGTCCATCAAACGTTAGAGGGACGTTTAAACACGCCACATCCCCGCTGGACCTGAAACCAACTCATCAAACTCATCAAGCAAGTTTGAAGCCAGATTTCAGAAAGTTTCTTCATGTTTATTTTCATCTCGAGATGCCCGAAGCGCAAACTAATGAACTCAAATGAGCTTAAAATACACACACACACACACACACACACACACACACACACACACAGTGCCATGCTAATAAGGGTGGCCCAACACTCTTCCAGTCGACGTCCCCAGCAGGCCCGTCTACAGAGGAATATCAAACATCCTGCTCACTATCATTCTTTCCAATTAGAAGCTCAGGACTTCATTACTGTCGCCTCGCCGGCTGCAGGCTTCAGCACACACACACACACACACACACACACACACACACACACACACACACACACACACATACACACACACACATACACACACACATACACACACATACACAGACGGACATAAAGGTTCGGGCTGCAGACTCTTTTACTGTCTGTTTACAGTTGAAGGACGTTACCCACAGCGTCCATCTGTCTGTCTTCCTGTCCCGGTCCAGACCGCCGCGTCGACGCTGCAGGACCTCATTTCACTCTCTAGATTTGTTGTGCGTCTATTTGTCCGCTGAGAGTGTAGAGAAACACATCTACTGTCACCGATGTCAGCTGGTTGTGGATTTCTTCACCCGGCCTCCTCGTCTTGGAACAGGAGCCGACGAGGTGCAGGGTGACACCGATCCAACGGCTCCGTCCGTCTGGGAACGTTTCTGAAAGCGCTGCTCTGGACTAATCTCAAGTTTCAATTTGAAAGCCAGTCTCAGGACGCTCCAAGAGACGAGCGCTGTTTGGGGTTCGATGCTGTCGACCCTCAGACACACCAATCAGAAGAGAGCGACCTCTGAGTGAGGAGGGTCTTTAGGTGACCGCAGCCTCAAGAGCGTTTTAAGGCAATTTAAAATAAATATTGTTTTTTTTACTGTGAATCATGCAAAGCTGTGGTGGTTGAAAGTCGCCATGTTTGGAGGACGCCGTCCTGATGCTGTTTGTGCTGCTGTGATAAAAACGTCATGTAACTTATACTCGGATACATTAACTCGTCTGTAAACATATTCTCTTCCTCAGGGTCGGTTTCACCCGGTCGTCATGACTACGGTCAACTCAGAGGACGTTACAATCAGGGGTGGGGGTGGGTGGAGAAGCAGAGAGAATCACTCCCATGATTCCCCGCCAGCCTCAATGTCATCTTTTGTTGTTGTTTCGGTTGAGAGCCCCCTGGTGGTGGAAATTACATACTGCACCTTTAAGTCATTTGTGGCACAAACTGGATTAAATAAGAATAAAACACATTAAATATATATTAAAATGTAACCTGACGTAGCTATGTATAGAGATCACTTACTGACTTTGACATATCCTGCAGAACATTGAAAGTCGGAGCGTTGCAGAAAGAAGCAGAGTCGGAGTGAAACCTGATTTGCTGCTTTACATGTTGAAAGTCCTGCACAGATCTCAGGTCAGGGTTAGTGAACCAGAATCGGATCATTTGGCTTCTTCGTCCCGACATCACATGCCGGCCTGTGGCGAGCCCGACTAATGATGAACAGAAGAGCTCTCTCCCCCTCCTCTCTCGCCCTCTCTCTCCCCCCCCTCTCTCTCTCTCCCTCTCTCTTCTGTCAGCTCACCCCAGTTCCCCCCCTCTCATCTCCAACGAGTCCTGACAAACCTGTGACTCAAGCTGTTAATCCAAACTCTTCTGAACACTAGCAGTGCTTCCAGAGCTGCACAAACACAGTTCAGTTGTTGTGTCATGACGCCTCACACTTTGACAGCTCGTCACCGGGTGTTAGACGGGGGGGATGCACGCCGCCGCTGACACTGTGCGTCGCTGACACTGTGCGTCGCTGCTGTGTATCTGCTGTCGCTGGTGTCACCGCGGCTTTGTTAGAACGTCTCTCACTTTCTCCTCAATCGCTGTCGAAGTTCGGCTGACACTCCTGCAGCGGTGTCCTTCAGCGTGAAAACAAGAAAGAAAGTTTAGGGGAGTGATACGACACCCCAGGTGAATGATTTATGTTCACCTGCAGGGTGGGAGCACTCCCGTCTTTTCCAGCGAGCGAAACACAAAGGACAAATTCAAAACTACACAACTGATGCTACTTATTTATTTTTAATTTTTTTAATTGCTGCTGCTATTTTATTATAAATCTGTACCGGTATATTTAATTTAGACATGTCTATTGCTGCTACTGTGTACAGTATATTATTTGTATATAGCTTTATTTTATTCTTTGTATCTGTGTGCTGTTCTATCCTTTGGTGTTACCTGCTGCTGGAATCTGAATTCCAGCAGCAGCAAAGTTGCACATATTCAGATGTGGAAAAGCCAAATAGTCAAATAAAGTCATTACCTGCCTGTTCATTATTCCCTCCTTCAACATAGCCATATACTGCATTATTAGGCAGAGCTATAAAACCTGATGAATATAACCATAGAACAAAAAGAACACATTTTCATAGGAGAGTTAAAGGGACCAGAGGATGATGGAAATTTGTGTTTCAGTAATGTGATTCTGCAGACTGAAGTCTTTACCATCTGACTCTGTGCAGGAGGAAATGGAGCTGCTGTCAACTTAAACCCTTTAAAACAAATACTGGATGTCCTATAGTGGGCACAGAATACACAGGATATGTTCCTCTTTGACTTAGGCTGCCACCTTCCTGTAATCCAGCGGCTGCATACTGCATATGACGAGTGGAGGTCGAGGTGAGCAGGATGCATCTGTCTCCAGGCTGACATAGTTAGCGTCTCAGTTTCACTCAGTTTCTCTCTTTTCTCCTATATTAACTTCTTACTTTGATCTCCATTTCCTGTCTTCACCGCCTCTAATCCGCCCGGCTGCAGACGCTTTCTGACAGCCTAAACTTACTGTCGAGGTGGAGAATTGCCGCCCTTCATAAAAGCTGCTGATTTGCTTATGGCATTCAGAGGAGAAAGGGCAAAGCGTCTCAGCAGGGAGCGCTGGCTATTTATTAGAAAAAGGCTGCTGGCTACACCTCCAGCCTGACTGAAATACTAAAAAGGGAAAAGAATATTATAGAGTCTGCAGCAGAGAAAATGGGAAGCAAGCTAATGATGGTATGCGAGGGGGAGATAATAGAGGGCGAAGAGAGAGAAGTATTAAACGGGTAAATATGAAACTTCCTGCCTTGTATTATTCAGGGAGGCCGCTCCTTCTGTCTACAGGATGTTAGAGACTGACTTACCTGCAGGAGTTTGCAGTTTGCTGAATGTGACCCGCTGCTAAAGAGCAGCAGACGCTCTGAACCGTCATTGGAGGTAGTAACAAAGGTTACCTCACGGCGCTCGCCCTGCCCCACTAGGTCCGTTTTTGGAGCCATGAGCAGCTGTACTCACACCACGGGAGAACTGCAAGACATATCGCAGCGCACTGAGTATGTGGAAAACTGGCAGTTACAGAGGAGAGAGGGGATCAGCTGAGCCAGCAGGGGAGAGCAGCGCTGTGTGTGTGTGTGCATGTCTGACTGTGTGTGTATGTGGAGCTGCGCTGAATCAATGTGAACGTACAAAGATATGAAACCGCTGATCTTAGTCTCTGCACACTTGCTGAAAAGGGCGTGTATTTCAAACCATGATGCAGTACCATATGTGTCCACCATGCTTACGTTTTAATACGGGACCTCGACGGCGTTGGCATCCAGCCTTGAGCATTTTTTTTTTTTTGCTCTTCTGCATTGGCTTCATTTTTCAGTGGCTGAGTTTGTAGCTTGGTAATTTCACAGCTAGACATCCAACCATCACACATTATTCCAGACTGTGCTTTTGCATTTTTTAACCCGCCTGTGACCTTTGAGTGAAGAGTCCGAGGCTCCGAGTGGTGGGGGGGTCAGAGTGCGTTCATTACATCCAGCAGCACATATTCCATCCATGCTTCCTGTGCTATCATGCTAATGCATTCAGACAGTATATATCAGAAGAGTAATTATGGGGTGCAGCGAGCAGTGTGTCTGCACATGCTAATGCAGCACAGGAGATTAATATTTACAATATATACGATCCAACCAATCAGGCATGTGTGACAGTTTGCAGCTGAACGCAGCAAATTCTCCTATACCTGCCCGTTTCTGTTAACAGTTTGTCTTTCGCCCGCCTGTCAGGTGTTACATGCATGTCAAGTTTCACCTGAGGCAGCTGTGGCTCAGTGGTAGAGCTCAGTGGTTTTGTCTAAACTGGGCAATTGGCGGTTCGATCCCAGCTCCCAGCTGCAGTCAACAAGTCGATGTGTCCTGCAAGATACAGAACCCTAAATAAGAATTCAGCTAACACCGCCCTCTATTTATGTCTTTTTTCATGATGTGTTTGAAGGCTGTGTAGGAAATATAAACTTCCAAACACAAGCTGAATCAGTGAGTGTCGGGACAAAGACTCTGAAGCTCGGAGTTTCTTAATCACCAGCGTGACTGACGTACCGTAGCGTGTTTGTGATGAAGTACACGCCCACAGATTTAAGAATAGACAAAGCGGCGCTCTGCTCGACTCACCCCGAGGCTCTGATTGACTGCAGCGTCGATGCAGCAGCTCGGCACGAGTAAACCGAGGCATTCAGGTACATCAGGTCAACAAAGCGTCGGGTGCAGATCAATGAGACTCTCTCTCTCACCTTATGGGCTCGACTTCTTCTTCTGCGTTTAGCTCCAAACCTGCAGATGAAACATTAAAGCAGCGTGATGGATGATGATTGTCAGGCTTTACGGGAAACAATACAAACTCTATCAAGACAACGGCCTGTATAGACGCTCTGCACTGATGTCACCTTCCCACCTGACCACGCCCCCTCATCCAAACGTGAGACACAGACGCCGTCACTGGTGGAAATGATGAAAACTGAAGTAAAACAGACAAATATCTCCTTAAAGGGATACTTCACCCATTTACATTAATCTTTGTATCATTAGAAACCTGGTAGTATTTCTGAATGGTCGTGCATCCCGCCCTCATTTTCCCCTGAGATGTGAAATCTTTGTATTTCTGAGTCTGTAAAGGAACTTCCAGTGATGCAAAAATCGTCATTTTGCGTCACTGGAAGCTGTTGCGGTTAGCGGGGCCGCCGCTGGCCACAGCAGCCGAGAAACAAGGCCGGCCTGTTGGCAGCAACTGTCTCGTGGCTATATTGCTGGCCGCCGCTGCCAGCTCAGCAGCCGAGACATAAGGCCTGCCTGTCGGCGGCGGTGAGGACGAGGAGCCGGGGTCGAGGAGCTGGGGCGGACTGGTTGTGTCGGTGCTCTCACTGTTTGTCTATGGACACAGACATAGAGTCTGTTTTCTGACAGGAATTTACAAGATCAGGAAGAAATCTCTGAATCAGTTGAGGAAACGGCCTTATGTGTTGAAGTAAATATGTTTGTAAACCTGACCTTAGTGGGAGTGGCCTGCGGTGCTGTGCATTCTGGGATTTGGTGTCTTTCATCCACATGAGCCAAAAAGACACTTTCTGCCTTTTCTCGGCCAAGAAGGCACCAACTTCAAAATGTATTTCACATTTCTACATATATGACCCAATGTCAACACAGAGTCATGTTTCAACGGGGGAAGTATCCCTTTAAGCTCTGAGGACATTTGGACTCGACAGAGATCCCTAGTTTACTAAAGACTCAGTGGAAAGGCGACTTGTTGTATGTGGCCAGAAATCAATGTTCCTGTCATCTTCATGAACCCGTCATGACCCGGCTCGAGACGGGAAAGAAGGAGATGAGTGTTGCCAAATGGGGCCCATTTAGGGAGGTTTACAACTGTCATTGCAAACTTTGCACATTCTGCTGTAGTTTGAAGTTTGTCAGCCCTCTGGCGCCCCCTACTGGCCCGGAGCCCAAAGCAAATGCCTGCCCCTCCCCTGTTGACAAGCAGCGTGCCTCTGACTGAAATGCAGTCGCTCAGGTGACAAAGAGAGAGAGAAGAAGAGACAAGATCCAGATTTTAGATTCATCTTTCAGAGATTTAGTGCATAAATGATTCGCTCAGTGAGCGGACAACGAAAGTGAAGAAGAAGAAGATGCCTCGCTGCATGTGACGGCCTCCCTCCTGCAGATGAAACAGAGATATCAGCTCTCAGTGTGAATAAAAAGAAAGCTTCACTTTCCCTCAGCCAGAGTCAGCAGAGTGTCCGAAACTCTTTTTAATTCAGCTTTTTGTTTTGCAGTTAAAACATTTTCATTCAGTTTAACGATAACTTTAATATTTAAGGAGCTGAGAGTGTCTAGTTTTACAGCCATCAATGATTCATCTTTATTTAAAAAGTTTTTATCTGGAGTTTGGAGCCATAAAAAACCCTCTCAGATCCAGAACACCCAGAATGCTTTGTGGTTGTAATCAGGAGCTCAAAGTTTCACTGCGGGACTGTATGGATCCTAACATCGATCCGCCATCAATACGGGAAGTTTTTCAATTTGCTGTAATCACTTCACTAAAGCTTCACCTCCAACTTTTAAATCCTGAAGACTCGAAACGAGACGAATCTGAGGACAGCACACTGATTGATTGTCATCCTATCTGACAGCACAGGCAAGTGAAAGATGATAAACAAGACATTTACACCAAGGAGACATCCCCGGCTGTCCACACGAGTAAACACACAGTCACACACACACACACACACACACACACACACACACACACACACACACAGACACACACACACACACACACACACACACACACACACACACACACACAGACACACACACACACACACACTGGCAGCTCCAGACACGCCCACTCACTCCTTCCTTCTATCCATTTGATGAAGGATAAGAGTTATTCACAATAAGGCGTGTAGCTGACCTGATTGACAGGTGGGCGCGGTGTAACGGTTTGTCAGGAGGTTTAAAACCCGCCTCAGCTCCAGCTCTCAGCCTGTCGTTAGGTTGACTGAAAGTTAGACTGAGACAGCATTTCCAGCATGGAGACCGCCATCGATGGGACTCCAGCGCCCCCTGCAGGAACAGACGGGGGGACGTCACTCAGGCTTCAAACGTTCATATTCACAGTGTTTGTTTTTAAGCCTCTTGACAAACCGTTACACCGCGCCCGCCTGTCAGTTAATTGTTTTTAGGGGGTTGAGAGTTTGAAGCGGGGCGTGTACTGTCATCTCTCAGGTTACTGTCAGTGCGAGCCTGAACATGTTTATGTGTCATCTGTATTTTGTATTCAGCAGAGAGTGACGGCTCTGTTCATGGTCACCTCTGTGAATAAAACTTGATCTATCTGATTTCCTGATCGGTCTCCGCGTGAATACTGAGCAGACAGCGGCCGTACGTCACCGCGCTGACACGTTCATGGACCCGTGGGGGGGCTGAAGGGGGGGTCTGCAGAGAAAATAAACAATGTCATTAAAGATGAATGTGTCTGTGTGAGCAGCTGTGTGTCCGCTGCTATGTGTGTGTGTGTGTGTGTGTGTGTGTGTGTGTGTGTGTGTGTGTGTGTGTGTGTGGGGAGGTATCAGGCAGATATCATCAGCTGCAGCCTGGAGTACCTCCGAGGTGATGAAATACAAGAAACTCCCTCCAGGAATCATTCCAGTGATTGGTGACGCTCCGAGCTAAACATGAGCAGCAATAACACAAAACCAGATCCTGGATTCATCCGCATGGACTCTGATGCGTCCTGTCACTGTATGAAGAGTCATTAAGAATTCAAAATATATCTTTGCTGAAATGATGAACCGTAGTTGTTACAACATGAGCCAGTGTTTTATTTTGAAATTAGTTTTGGCCTAAGCTGCAGAAACTCAAATTGAACATGTATAGACTCCTACAGCGGGTTAGCGAGCGCGGCCCGACGGGGAGCTCCAGGGTGGGCGATGACCTCAGACGTCTGGATTATGAGTTTTGATCTTTCATCGACACAATGTGGGCTTTCAATAAAGGAGGTCGCGTTGAGCTTTAAAACCGCCAAAAGACAAACCGAATGATGACCTGTGTGATCTTATAAAAGTGAATAATGTCCACAGCCACAACATTGAGACAAACAGCTGTAAACTTTCAACCATTCAAACTGGACCCCTCCTCCTGGGCTCCTCCCCCCCAGAAGCCCCGCCCCCTGCAAGATGTAGTGTGTACGTTTATTTCTTGTAGCTACACTGCAAGCTAACACACGCTAACACAAGCTAACCGCCAGTGTTTGTCACCTTCCTGTCTAACAGGAAGTAGACCAACTCCACGTCCACGGGTAAAAGACAACACAAGGTTCACCCTCGTTTTAGAACGAGCTTTATCCACTTGGTGTTTCTCCTCACTCTCATTATATTTTATCTTCTTTGCTGCTACGTCCACGTCCGTCATATTCACCAGTTTGAATCTCGTCCAATCACTGAATTGTATCCACTTCTAAACTCACCTGCTGCGCTGTCATTGGCTGGAGGAAACACACCAGCTCCGCCCAGAAACATCCAGAGTCAACCAGAACAAATCAGAACAGTAAAATCCAGTCAGAGGACAGA
>NC_083625.1:1686022-1713522 GCF_963584025.1 Labrus mixtus
CAGTCCTTTAAACCTTTGGTTCCCAACCTGGGTCCAGGTCCCCCTAGAGGGCACACCAAAGATCTCAGATGGGGGCGTTAAGGTCATTAATTAGATTCACACATCTTCATAAAAATACATTCACAGAGTTTATTCAGATGTTTTGTAAATCAAACGATGTACTCGTATATGTTTCCTTCATCATCCCTAACTGTTTGAGTCTCTGTGTGTTCCCAGGCTGGAGTCTCCCACTCGCTCTCTGCTGATGGAGGCTCCTAAAGGGATCCAGATCCTGGCCGAGGCCGGAGACATCCAGGCCATCTGCAGGAACGAGCTGAGACTGGAGTCCAAAGACGGAGAGGTCTGTGAAACCTGCTCGCCGCGTCTGACAGGATATCGTGTTCTACGATAGAGTTTGTGTTTTAGAAACGTCCCAACATGTTGTCGTGATATTAACCCGACAGTGTGTGTTAACAGTCGAGTGTGTTTTGTGTTTGGTTACCATGGAGACATAAGGTTCATCTTAACTAGCAGAGCATAGCGTCCAAACTAAGCAACATATTATCACAGAAATTAGGTTTTAACTTCATGTGACCAATCAGTGAGCAGCATTTTTCTTAATGCAGTGTTTCCTCTCGTGTCTGATCCTCTGAATCTCCACATGGTCCCATCGCCCCACGGTCCGTCTCTGGAGCGTGCCAGCAGCGCCGCTACACTCTGTTCATTTTCAAATATGCTGCCAGTCTATTTATTGACAGTCCATCCCTCTGCAGGCACGAGTCAAGCTGGACAGAATAGATCGACCCAGACAGGAAGTCAGACGAGGAAACACACAGAGCGTCCAGTCAATTTCAAAATAAAACACCACATACGGCATCCTGATCGGATATTCCATAACTTTATCAACATGACGTCAAAAACAGACAATCATGTGGTTAAATCTCCAACTACAACATGAGGTCATTTAACAGTCCTGAAATCCTCCTCCAACTTATCCCACCTCTCGAAACCATCACCATGACAACCACATTTTACAGAGGACGTCACACCTACGAGTAGCTACAGTAATAATAATAATAATAATAATACTTTATTTGTAAAGCACTTTTCTATACAAGTAACAAAGTGCTTTACAACAGACAATAATAGCAGAGAGACGATTAAAGCAACAGGCAGAGCGTAAACAAGCAGACAACAAAATCAGACTTAATAAAATAAAACTTAAAAAAATAACAATTACCGAAGTCACAGAGTAAAAGCATTTTTATGAAAGAATGTCTTGAGTAGAGATGTAAAACAAGGGACTGAAGGAGTCACCTCTGCCTACGTTTGGAACGGTCTCAGCTGATGTAACATCCATAATGAACTCCTGAATCAGAAACTACCTTCAGACTGAATGCATGGCTGCTGCGACCTGCTGCAGGACCGAGTATATGGCATATTCTGCACCAAATGTGGAGGCTTCATGTGTGCAGAAAAATGAAATATCAATACACAGAAAGAAGCGTCTGCTCTCTCTCTCTCTCTCTCGTACCGGAAAGCTAAATTAACTTCTCTGTCCCTCGGCCATTCTGGCTCACACGGCTCCATCTCGATTCAATATCTCTGCTGTCCAAACTTATTTTTAGCCAAACAATAGCGAGCTCCCTCCGCCAGCACCGAGCAGCATTTGGCTAATTGTCTGCTGTTGATTCTCCACCCGCTGGACGTCCACCAGAACGAGTCCGAGCCTCACAGAGAAGCAGAGCGACGGAGAACAGACGCTGACTGTTTTCATCCTCACTTTGAATCCTTCAGAAGTTTCCTTTCCTCCTCCTCCTCCTCCACCCTGTGTCCTCGTTCTGTCTTTAACTTTCTTTAAACGCCGTCTTCTTTCCTACTCGCTCATTCATCGACATGCCCTCCCCGCCCCGCCCCTTCCTCCCTGCTCCTAAATTCCTCCGACCGTCCTCCTATAATTCGTTACACACATCATTCCTCGGCTGATAAAAGGATTTCCCACCTTAACGTCGCAGCAGTCGTGTTATGTCAGATCTGTTCAAATCAGCGAGGGAGGATTAGTGAGAAGAAAGTGTTTAAAAGTTTCCCACAAAAACACTTTCATACATTAAGACGGGCGGCTGATACGAGCCGGACGAGCGAGAGAGAGAGAGAGAGAGAGAGAGAGAGAGAGAGGGAGAGAGGGAGAGAGGGAGAGAGGGAGAGAGGGAGGCTGTTTCTGGAAGGTGCCCTTGAATCCAGTTAAGTCCAATTAAAAGTATCTCCAGAAGCAGCCTGAAGCCCCGCCCACATCCCCATATTCTCGCACTTTTCACCGCCGTGTGGTCCAAAACGAGCCGGCTGAACTCGTGATGGTCAATTCAGATAATTAGACGCTTTCTGCTCCATTAGTGTTTCAAATGTCCATCAGTCAGACCTTCATCACACACACACACACACACACACACACACACACACACATGCACACACACACACACACACACAGACACACACACACACACACACACACAGACACACACACACACACACACACACACACAGACACACACACACACACACACACACACACACACACACACACACACACACACACACACACACAGACACACACACACACACACAGACACACACACACACACACAGACACACACACACACACACACACACACACACACACACACACACACACAGACACACACACACACACACACACACACACACACACACACACACACAGACACACACACACACACACACACACACACACACACACACACACACACACACACACACACACACACACAGACACACACACACACACACAGACACAGACACACACACACACACACACAGACACACACACACACACACACACATGCACACACACACACACACACACACACACACACACACACACACACACACACACACACACACACACACACACAGACACACACACACACACACACACACAGACACAGACACACACACACACACACACGCACACACACACACACACACACACACACACACACACACACACACACACACACACACACTCGACTGCACATGGACCACTTTGGTGCACCCTGGAGGGGTCATCAGTACAACAGACCGCACATGCTGCAGTATGTCAAATCAAGCGACTCAATCCGCCCTACGCCTCGCTTAGCGCCTCGAGTGTTCACCGCTTAGACGAGAGAAGATGTTTTAATTCTGCACTGAAATATTAAATTGATTAAAAATGGACTGATGTTATATATTTCTAACTGTTATCAAAGCCAGAGAAATCCTTCATGTCATGCTTGTAACGCGGGACGTGTGTTGTCTCGGCGGCTGCCATGACAGACCGGCCATGTTTATGGTTGCCGTGGAAACACCGGATGTTAGGTCAAAGGCCGCTGCATCATGAAGCGTGAAGCTGCCGTCCTGTTGCTGTGATAAAAAAACGTCATGTTGATTATACTCGGATACATTAGCTCTTCTGTAAACATATTTTCGGTTTCATCTGGTCGTCATGACTACGGTCAAATCAGAGCTCCTTCAGCAGGGGGGTTTGGGGTGGAGGGTCACTGTTTTGACGGTTTATAGCACACTGTCACTTCATATAAAGTGACCCGGGGTATATCCGATTACATTTTACAAGTTAAGCGTGCAGTGTGTAATTTTCACCACCAGGGGGCCCTCAATCAAAACAACAACAAACGATGAGGTCGAGGCTGGCGGGGAATCATGGGACTGATTCTCTCTGCTGTCTTTTGTCCTTTTCTTGCACATCGACCTCGACTCTACACACATGAAGATCATCCAGCCACACACACACACACACACACACACACACACACACACACACACACACACACACACACACACACACACACACACACACACACACAGGTTGTGTCTGGGCCCCTCGTGGTGAAAGATTTGTTCAACAGCAGCTGTCAGACGAGTCAGCTGAGACTCTTCTTTAAAAGTGTTCCAGGTCATTTGATTGCGATGCCCCCCCCGAGGAGCCCCGTAATGGCTCCTTTACCTTTTTATGGCTGAGAGCTCCTCCTCCGCTCTGCAGGCGCCCCGGGAGGCCGCTGGGAAGCAAAGGGCAGAGAGATGGGCTTCATGCAGGACTGGTTTGTGTCTGTGGGAGAGAGACAACTTGTTTCAATCAATGTGTGGGGGGGAGGGGGGTTTCACTCCTGTTGCTCCTGAGATGAGCTGAATGATCTGTGAAACATAGACTGTACCCCCTTTGGGGTTTTTGTTCTCCTTTCAGCTGGACAAGGTTTTCACATTTACTCTCTTCTGTCACTCAGTTTTTGTTTCCAGTGAAGCTGCAGCTCGATCATTTAACTGGACGGCCATCTTTGTCCCAGTAAACAAGAACCAGCTGAGAATCTACTGCCCTCATTCACCAATATGTCACAAACAATATCCATACGATTTCACTTAAAGGCTTTATATGTGATTTTTTGATCCAGCAGATGTCTCCCTTGAGCACCAGCATGAAACCAAAACAACTGGCGCTGCATTGTTGTGTTAGCATGCTAATGCTAGCGATCTTTATTCTGCTCGTATCTTCACACTGCATGTAAATTTACCTGAAATGAGCGTGATCTAGAAACACAGTTAAGCAGTGAGTACAGTATGTTATTCTTCTTTTCTCTAGTCCCTCAATTAAACAACTTTTATACACGAGGGGAGGAGTCAGCCGGCCGTCCAGGCGATGTAAACAAAGTGAAGATAGGACTCTGAAAACTCTGAAAACATCACAGACAGTGGGACTCGGGTGTTACACCCATTGTAGACAGTCATGACTCACAGAGTTATTTTCAGAGGAGATACTTGATTTATATTTAAGAGTGAAAAATCACATAGAAAGAGTTTAAGAAGTTATGAAGAAGATTTCTGAGGCTCTGTGTCCACCAGGCGTTTTTTTTTTTCGCAGCAGAAAGCGGCCAGCGTCTTTTTTACAAGCTGAGCGCTCAAGTTGAAAATCTTTCAACTTTTCAGAAAGGCGTTGTTGACATCATCGCCGCTGTTTTCCAAATGTCTGATGTTCCCTGTAGTTTTGTCACCGACAGATCGCGTCTTGTACCCTCGTCCTCCTCGCTCCGTGTCTGATCGGAGAAATAAACGATCTCAAATATAAAACGTGCAGTAAAAAGTAACGGAGCAGCGTCGCTCATACAGCGGCCGTTGTCATAGAGACAGGACGGACGTGCAGCACTTTTCTTCTCAGAGCACAAACGCTCCAGAGCGCAGACTCTCCGTCAGAATGACCGCTTCTCTCCTCGTCTTCTTAAGTTGAATCGCAGGGCCCTGAGACACTCAGAAACACACGCTGGTAGCAGAAAGTAAGCGGTTGTGGAGAGGCCACACGGAGGGCTGAAGATGGCGCCGGCGTTCTTAAGAACAGCTGGTGAAAGAGGTCCAAAGTCTGACTGCGTTTGGCGTTACTATTCGACCTTCTTCCTGTTGACCCGTTGCGTCACACACCAATTAATGCAGAGTTTGAACCACTGGTCTGATGCAGACAGCGCCATCTGTTGACTCTGTTTGATCGTCAGTAATGATTCAGCACTTTCCGGATGGCGTTCGGTAAATACCGACGTCTCAGCATCCATCTCTTGGGCGTGGCGTTCTGGTTCTCCCTGAATCGACCACGCTGCAGAGAAACAAAGGATATCGTCTCCTGATGGCGTTGTGCAGTTTGAAACAATGTGAAGAAGAAGAAGGAGGAGGAGGACATCCTGTCCACCGTCCAACACCTGGAGGCTTATAAAATGTTTTGGCAGAGAGGACGGTCAGGACCGCCGCCAGAATTTAATCCCGTTATTTTTACCTCTGAGACGTTCTCTCTCGTCTTTATTCTCTCTCTCTCCTTTTCTTCTGATGTCAAAACCGCCTCCTGCAGACTTCTATCAAACGATGTATGTGCTGCATACTGCGCTCGACAGCAGTCTGTAGTCTGACCTCTGACCTCCAGTCGGTGGTTATTCTGCAGGACACCCGGCTAAGCTGGTTTCCGATCTTGGAATGAGGAAGTGAACAACAGCCCAGCTGACGTTAAACGCTGTCACAGCGTAGCGTCTGCTTAGAGTCTGATGCTGACGAGAGATTAATTTAGAGTTTCATGATTTAGAGAATCAACAAAGAGAACTGGAGGTCTCTTTGAGTGGTTCGGTCTGATTGGGATTATTTCCTCTGTTATGATTGGACGCTGCTGTCCGTCATCTCCATCTCTGTGCTGTGCTGACTCATGATCTCCCCTTCAGAGGTAGTGAGAGCGTCTCCCTGTGTTTGAGTCTGTAGTAGTGTGTGTTTGTGTGTGTGTGTGTGTGTGTGTGTGTGTGTGTGTGTGTGTGTGTGTGTGTGTGTGTGTGTGTGTGTGTGTGTGTGTGTGTGTGTGTGTGTGTCAGTCTGCATGACAGAAACTACTTCCTGTGTGTTTGCCTCTTATTTCCTGTCTCTCTCTGAGTCTAACTCGGGCTGTTGGGTAGTTTCTCCTCCAGGGGCCCTGCAGCCCCTGCTCTTTGTTACGGGGTCTCCTGGATGATTTAGTGTTAGTTCCTCATTTTTGCTGCATTATTTAGATTAGTGAGCTGATATTGGCTCTATACCATTTCTTAGTCTGCCCCCCCCCCCCCCTCCTCTCTAGAGTCCATGCTCACTCAGGTCACCATGTGGTGGACTCTGAAGCTTCAGTGTTTATCCAGCTCTGCATGGGTCTGTAAACCTTTCTGTGTTCTAACCTCTCTCCATTTTTCAAAAGCATCTCCAATATTGATCCTAGTTTGAGCACGTTTCTGCTCGTGGAGCTTATTAGAAACATGCAGAGGCTTTTTAGGTCGGGTACAATCACTTCTATCTGAACCACTTCTCTTGCCCGCTTCCATCGCTGCAACACCTGTTGACCTGATAACTGCTCTCATATCTGGTAAACAGAGGGGCGTCCAAAACGGCCGTGTGGGGGGGTCACCTTAAAAGCGCCTACCTTCTCTGGTCCAAACAAATCCAGAGCATTCAGGAGCAGAATCTAAAGTTAGACGGAGGACATACTGGCTGCTGCATTGTTGTCAGAGAAGCCAGCACTTCAACATGTTTCCTTAATGATCAGATAGTAAGATACCTTTATCATCTCACTCTCTACACAGCTCACTGATTGGACCTTTCAGTGTGTTTGCTTTCACATCAGAGTCATTTGAACAGGAGGAGAGGCAATCGAACAATTCTGCAGAGTTGTAGATCAAATGTAGGAGGTGTAATCTTCTGATTGGTGCAGTAAATATCTACTTTCTGGTCCATCTCAAGTTTATACTCCAACTTTCTTCAATTTGGAGAGACTTAAATGTGTCCTGGTCCCGCTTCAGGGATTCAGAGCGATGACCTTTAGATGATTTCCTATCCAGTAGCTTTCCACCTCTTCAGTCTGTGAGACATTTCTCCACAGAGATGATGCCACACTGATGCATTCTGGGTGACTTTTACCACGAATGTCACTCTGCCTCGCATTATTATTTCTGTTGAGGCTGCGAGCTGCAAATCAAACTCGTGACCTTTAACCTCTAAACACGGCCGGCCCTCGCTGTGCTCTGAATGTGTGAGGAGTGTGGATGTAAAAAAAACCTTCAGCACACCTGAACCGCCGTCTGAGAAAACCAGAGAGATGCTTTTATGGAGCGAGCCTCTCAACATCAAGACCACTTAGAGCGCTCTGTGCATCCAACAACGCGGCGTGCTAAGGCGTCAGGAGCGGGCGGGCGCTATTAGTGCGAGCTGGATCTTGTGAGGTAGACGACCCGAGAAGCAGAAAGCTAAAGAGAGCAGGTGGAGAGACGAGGCGCGGGTTACCCGAGGTAGAGATGAAAGGAGGAAGATGAGTTTGAAGAAAGAAAACGCGCTTCAGTCTTTTCAGTTGAATGTGAGCGAGGATCACGACCGTCATGGCGTGGGCCGTTAGAGGCTTCATGTGACGAGTGGCGGCTGCAGCTGGCTTCACGCCATCATCCCGTCACGCCTCGCCTTTCTGCATGTAAAGTCAAACTTTTGAGGAGTGATGAGGTCGCTTCCTCGACGCTAAAAACACAAACCGTGTTCTGCTGCTGCGATGAATATTTCAAAGAGATATGATGGATGAAACCAGAGATGGCATTTAAATAACCCTCCCTACACTTTTAATGCATCTTATACACGGCTGTGATCATCATACCAGAGTAAGAGGCTGACACGCCATCGTTACTGAGCATGTAGCCACCACCGTCCCACACTGCACGCCATCTGTATACTCAGTATTGCATACATGGAAACAGACCAGGCTAGCTGCGCGTCATGACGTCATCACGCTGCATTTACAGAAAACAATGAAAAGTTTGTGATTGAAAGAGTCCTTTAGTGGGGCGCTGGTGGCTCAGTGGACCCATGTACGGAGGCTGTGTTCATCCAAGCGGGCGACCCAGGTTTAAATCCGACCTGTGGCTCCTTTCCTGCATGTCATTCCCCACTCTCTCTCTCTCCCTGAATTCCAGCTCTATCCTCTGTCCTCTCTCTCCTTTACTCCATTTTTTATGTGTTTTTTTGGTACATTGTTTGTCTGCTGCTCCACGTCTGCATGAGATACATTTTTTATATTTAACCAAATGCTGCTTTATGTGTATCCTGCATGGTTTATGTATTTGTTTCTCCTGTGGCTGCTTCATTATGTCATGATATTTATATTTTTGTAGCTTTAAGCGATGTTTGAATTTGGTTTTTTTAGGGAGCCTTTTTTAAAATCTGTCCAGGGACAACAGATGAAAATGAGCCTTTTGGCTAACTCTGGCATATTTACTGAAATGTTCATTAATATGCAATGTCCCTGTAAAATAAAAAAATAGATTAAAAATTAAAGGCAAAAAAAGCCCAAAAATAAATCTTCAAAAAAAAAAAAAAAAAGAGTCCTTTAGTGAAGGTAACAAGCAGCGGAGTCGGGCGGCGCGACCAGCGGAGTCGGGCGGCGCGACCAGCGGTCTGCGGGTCTCTTAGGATACTTCACAACTTTGACAGCAGGCTGAGAGCTCGACTAGCGCGCTGTAGCTAGCAGGAAAGCTAACTCCGCAAAGAGAAAACAGACGGAACTAAAAGAGCGACACAGAAACTGCACGCTGTCGACCTCGCTGAACACGATAGAAATCATCATGCAGGAACACACTTCTACAAACAAACCTCAGACATCAGACATCACTTACATACCGGATTCAGCGGTTATTTCCAAAAAAATGTGGTTAAAAGTACTTACTCCAAAATGTTGCAGAAAAGGCTTGGTGGCCATTTTATTACACGAGAAGTTACTAAAGGTCACATCGCATCACGGTTCATGTGTTGTTTGATGTCCGCTCTGACCCGTGTCCTCTTCCTGTCCCTCAGATCACGCTGGACGCTCGGAGGATCCGTCTGATGCGGCTGCCTGAGGGGAAGGCCTCCAGCAGCTCCTCGTCCTCCGGGACCAGGCAGACCGTCTACGAGGTCTGCGTCTGCCCCAACGGGAGGCTCTTCCTGTCCCAGGCCGGCACCGGATCCACCTGCCAGATCAGCAACAACGTCTGCCTCTAGGACCCTGAACGCCGCCCGTACACATAAATACACAGAGATCCTGCAGACGCACACACACACACACACACTCGCTCGTTGGGTGTGGACGAGAGGATCACATGTCGCCTCTTTTGGACGGATTCACAGCAAACACTTCAAAGACTGCCAGAGCTGCTGACCATGGACACACACTACAATCACAAACACTCGGACTGATCGCTATGGAAACCTTTTGGATGAAGCTGCTCACAGCTGATATTTTGTGCCAATATTTCAATGCTATTAAAATATTTTCTCCCTTACTTTTGTACTTTTCAGAGTGAAAGAACCTCTGAGGCAACATGGGACACTGAACCCCCCCCACCACCACTGAGCGTTATACACACTCCTCTAAGCTCTTTCTACTGAACAGGGGGCGGGGCCGGGAGGGGGGGAGGAGGGTATTTTGATTTTAAACTGAATAACATGAACAGAAGAAAAGTGACACATTTCAGGTTTTAAAGAGTTTTTAATACGAGTGAGATCAGAGAGGGAACGTCATCGTCATCCCACTGACACACACACACACACACACACACACACACACACACACACACACACACACACTCAAACACACACACACACGTCGCCCGTACGAGCCTCCGGCTGGAACCTGAGAGTATAAATGTTGATTTACTGGAGGAGACGCTCTGATCTGTCCCCTTCTCCCTCGTGAGCGTCTCAGCACCAGAATCAGTCGGGTGATCACCATGGCAACAGGCCTCTCCCCTTCCTTTTTTTCGTCTCCTCGTCTAAGATCCACTTTTCCTTTTCTGTTTTCACACACTTCACAGCCACATGACGATGACCTGATGTCATATCGAATGAGAGGACTCTCTATGGATGCAGTTTTTAAAAAACAGGATATTCAAAATGTAATTTAGTTGAAATAGAAATTGCTCGACACAAACTGTTTGTATTGCATCATTCTTAACAAAGCTACGGGGGGTTGGTTTGTTTTAGTTTTAGGTGAAGAAATGTCTGGGGGAGCTGGAGGTCAGATTGTGCGGGTTGCATCTCTACTGTCCACTTTACTCTCTGGTGTCTTTCATTTATTGTCGTCACACGACTTCCTCCAGCACCTTTCATGATGTCAGATTTTAAATCTTAAATATCAAACATAACACAATACATTTCTACAATTCTACATTTCACTTATCAGACTCTTTTATCCAAAGCGACGTACATCAGAGAGTAAGAACAACACAAGCAAGGATCTAGAAAAAAGGGAACAATGTGAGTAAGAGCAAACGATCAGCTTTGAGTCTGATTGGACACACAGGTGCTGACAGGAAGTGACCAGAGGCAAAGCACAACATTGAGGGCAGTTCTTGAGAGCTCTAATCAGTATAGAAACCATCTTATAAGTCGTCGTTATCAAACAAAAACCATCGTCATTACCATCATCATCATCAATAATATGGAGACCATCATCATTAAGTTAGTAGGTATTCATGAAAGAGCTGGGTCTTTAGCTTTTTCTTAAAGGTGCACTCATCGGTTCTGATCCGCCTCGAGTCAGGAACACCCTCAAGTCGGCCCGATGATCCTGCAGTCTGAGCGAGGCTGAAGTGTGTAGTTCTGTGTGTGTGTGATCCTAATTGATCCGACAGCACTGCTATTATTGTGACCTTTAATTCCATGTTCTTTGAAGCCGAAGCCCCGCCCCCTTCCAACTAAAAACATGAACAACAACAACCTCAGTCGTAACCCGTCTCCGTTAAAACCCATGTCATGTGTGTTCCTCGACCTCAGCGGTGATCACCCGGCTCGTTTCTTGCTCTGAGACTTTTTCAAAACGGGATTCAAACCCGACGTGACCACGAGCCGCTCTGTGACCGACGGGCGCTGTGCCTTATGTCCAAGAAGCACATCACACACACTTTCTTTAGCATCAGCGAGTGACATCACTGATTTCTCTTCACTTCCATCCCATCCACAAACCCCCCCCCCCCCCCCCTGTGTGTGTGTGTGTGTGTGTGTGTGTGTGTGTGTGTGTGTGTGTGTGTGTGAATGCAAAGACCTTCAGCCACGCCTCCCTGCAGCGCCCCCTGCTGGCTGCACCTGACTCTGCAGAGGACGTGCATGTTACTTTGCTTTTCAGATATCCTGTGTGACAACATGTGTGTGTGTTACTGTGTTTGTTTTTTTGTGGAGTTTAACTGAGGGGGTCTGACATCGAGCTGGATTATCAGATCAGATCATTTCTCCATCATGTTCCCGCCTGGGATCTTTAGAGTCTCAGTTTTTCTCGTCTTCGGTTTTAAATCTGGTGTCTGAAGGTGTCGTTTATTTCATGAAAGGTTCAATAAACATTTTTTTGGGACTGAGTAGCTCATGGCTTCATTCGACACACTGTCATTTTTTTTTTTTTTTTAACTCATCCACTTTTAATTCATGAAGAATAAGAGATATTCACAATAAGGGGCGTGGCTTCTCTGACCTACAGGCGGGCGTGTCGTAGCTGTTAGCTAGGAGGCTAAAGCCCCACCTCAGCTCCGCCTCTTCGCTTGTTACTGCAGCGATGGAAAGTTTGGTAGAGTCAGCATTTCAAATATGGAGACTGCTGTCGTTTGGCTTCAAAATTTCACTCCAGAAACATGTGGGTGACGTCACTGAGACTACGTCCATGTTATATACAGACTGTGTGCACAACAAGGTTAAGAGAAATGCTGCGTTCAAGATCTCCCAGTCTCTGATTTGGGAGGACAGCTCGGAGACTGGGACACACTGAGCTCGCTGCCGCGGCGGCAGAGACGGACCGACCACGCATCTGATGGAATCTCGGGGTCATGGCGTTCTACAGCTTCTTATTTAACATCGTATGTTTGTTTTAAACGTCTCCTTCTTAAAGAGTCAGGTGGGCCATCGTGCTCGCTGTCTCTCGGCGTCGCTGCAAATTAAAAAACTTCAGAAATATTTCAAGATGAACTCGTCTGATGATTCTGGTTTTTTGACTCCAAGTACACGAGAAGAAATCTGATTTTTATACGCTTCTATGTAAATAATGTGAGACGTACAGACAGACGTAGAGAAAGTCTTTTTTAAGACGTGTCTGTGTGTGTGTATGTGTGTGTGTGTGTATGTGTGTGTGTGTGTGTGTGTGTGTGTCTGTGTGTGTGTGTGTGTGTGTGTGTGTGTGTGTGTGTGTGTGCGTGTGTCTGTGTGTGTGTGTGTGTGTGTCTGTGTGTGTGTGTGTGTGTGTGTGTGTGTGTGTGTGTCTGTGTGTGTGTGTGTGTGTGTGTGTGTGTCTGTGTGTGTGTGTGTGTGTGTGTGTCTGTGTGTGTGTGTGTGTGTGTGCGTGTGTGTGTGTGTGTGTGTGTGTGTGTGTGTGTGTGTGTGTGTGTGTGTGTGTCTGTGTGTCTGTGTGTGTGTGTGTGTGTGTGTGTGTGTGTGTGTGTGTGTGTGTTTACACTCATGTTGAAGGGTTATATTTGTGATGTACAGAGATGTATTCAAAGGTTTCCTGTGGAGAACTCGCTGGTTTGTTTTGACACGAACACATACCTGCTCTCCTTCTTCTTCTTCTTCTGTTTCCTTTTCCTCCTTGTTGTTGTTGTTGTTGTTGTTGTTGTTGTTGTTGTTGTTGTTCTGTCGGCCCGAGGTCTTTGCATTCCCTCCGAGTGTGCTGTGTGTTTTGAATCTGTGTGTCGTCGGGGTGAGCTCGTGTTTTTCTTCTTCTGCTCCACAGAACATGTCGGCTGATTCTCAGAGACGCAAACACACAAAGAAGGAAGGAAGAGAGGCGGGGGGGGGGGGGGGGGGGGTAACGCAGGAGCTGCAAAAACAACAAACAGGAAGAGCGAACAACATCTTTCTAAAACTGAGTTCATGTTTGATCCAGTGAAGATAAATCAGAAAGGCGATCGATCTCATCAAATAACTCTTTTCTAAGAACTCATTCCAAATTTGTTCATTCAAAGAAACCGAGTCAAAAGAATCTAAAAAAAAGACTCTGAGGCCCCGCCCACATGTAGGCGGGTACTTTTTTATCGTAGTTTTTCCTGTATGTTTTGACCTCTCGTACACAGACTGTGTTTCAGGTCTCTGTAAACTCTCCGTTAGTAAAACTCCTTCCAGGGTGAAGATGTTCAGAAACTCAGTTTAAGGTGTTTGTGTGAAGACGAGGAAACAGCGTTTAGTTCTTGTAACGTCACGCTGTGCGGCGGTTTCTCCTCCGTGTGACGTCATCGTGCGATGCTGTCTCTTTTGTTTACATGATATTAGTGCGATGGCAGACGTAACCAAACTAGCGCTGGTGCTAACGATGCTAACTGGACTTTTAACATGCTCACACACACTTCTCTTTTTCAAATACGCTACAAGAACGTGCCAAGCTGTGTCACGCACAGAGCATCCGGTCAATTTCAAAATAAAACGCCACATTCAGACTCCTGAGACGCCTGATTGGACGACGGAGGTCACTGCTGCTTCAGACAACACTCCCACCACACAAACCTCGCCCCCAAAGTCTGCAGGTTTGGAAGAAACCTGGTCGGACTTCTGGTTTTGTGCAGGACAACTTTGTAAATGAAATGGTCATTGCAGAGGAATGGCGAGCAAATGATTAGTACCCGCCTACATGTGGACTCGGCCTCAGAGTCAGAGTCATGTAAAGATCAGTAACACTGATTGAATCACTTCCTGTAAAGCAGCGCTGTATATTTCTCTGTACTTTGCTTTCTGGTTTTCAAACGAGGGGTCAGAACATCGTCCATCGAGAATCTTTATTTCTTCATTCCTCCGTCTGAAGCTGCTGACCAAAATAAAAAGGAGTTGTTTAAGTCGCTTGCAGCAGTCGTTGGATCTTCCTTCATCAGACGTCTCTCCGTGTTTTAGGCTTTGTTTCTGTCGATGTTCAGTGCTGGTCATCGTTTCCGACCTCAGGTACATCACATGACGTCGCACAGCGCTGAAGTCTAAATGCAGATGAAGTTCTCAGAAGTTCAGAAGCTGCTTTCAGGCGATGAGAGAAAAGTTTGACAGTCTGATTTAAGAAAAAACATCCTGAAAGAAACAGGAAGTCGTCGCCTCCCTCAGGCGCTCATCACTGGACTTAATCCCTTTTTATCTGCAGCACAAACATTTCTTCTTCTTCTTCTGCTGCAGCGGCAGCGCTCAGCGTGCAGGGGGAGCGGAGGACAGTGAGCTAAAGAGACATCTCTTTTTAATCCATGATACACGATGAGATCAGGTCGTCAGTTTTTTTACCTGCTGTCAGATTGCAGGTTGTTTTTCTTTATTTATCATCAGTGGTGTAGTGCGGGGTGAACGCAGGTAAAACAAATATACTGAGTTCTACATCCCTGTTGATTCACAATATTAAGGTTAGCAAAGGAATGACCCGCCCTATACTCTGTCTCTACAGTAATTGGCTATGAAGCATTCTTCACTTTTTTTTTGTTGTTTCTCCAGTGTCTGGATGAGACGCTCTTCCACGATGTCGGTCCCCAGTCTCTGGCACCTCTAGGGGGTCAGGCAGGAAAAGTTTGGGAACTCTTGGTCTAGTGTGCGTTCAGAGGATTATAATGTTAAACATCAAACTGTCCTCATGTCTGAGGTCTCCCCCGATTTTTAATATCGGCTTAAGATTTGAAGATAGTCCAGTGTGTAGCCCGCCTTGTGCAGGCGTAGACGCACAGCAGGAAATAACGCTGTCGTCAGCTTAAAAATGAAAAGAAGAATATGATCAAGTCCAAGGCATTTAATATATATGGTAAATAATTGTGGGCCCAGAATTGAACCTTGAGGTACCCCCAAAAGCTTTGCAACATTATTTTCACTCCTTTACACACTCAAGAAAAAGACGCATACACAACAGAAGCTCAACCGATTCAACTCATTCAAACATCAAATCGTTCAGGACATTTCACGTTCGCGTTCTCTTATCAATTAATGACGATATGACGATATCTTGAAAATATAATCTTGTACTTCCATGAGACTGCTGGGTCCGTGATGGATGCGATATATCTTCAGAGTTTTTCTAATCCCGATTAAATCTACTTTTTAAAAAACTCCAAAAAATGTTGAAGACGAAGCGTCCTGTGCTGCCGTTATTCCACGATGCTGTCAGATCGTATCTCTGATGATCCATACAGAAACTGGAACACGGAAGAGTGATGCTGGATTTCATCTTCCCCAAATGTCATCAGACAGCAGTCCTCTGCGCTTTATCTCCCGCTGCTTCATGATTAAACCAGTCTGCACATTTCACTGCTGTCCTCATCATCTTCATGGTGTTATCCATCTGACGGCACATGAGTAATCACATGTGTGAAATTGCTTTCTGGAAACTTTATGCAGCCTTTCTTTGTCTCTGAGTGTAAAAGCAGCAGACGTGCAAAATAAAAGCGGCGGCCGAAACGAGCCCCGGAGCTTTGTGCACGGCCTTAATGAAGCTTTTTATTCCTCCTTCCATGACCTGTCTGCTTGTGTTCTGCAGGAGTGAAACGCAGACCGTTATGTAAGTGCGGGCCTTCAACATCTTCTTATAAGTCACAGCCGCTATCGTCATCGAGATGCTAAAAGCAGCAACAGCTGCCCGTTTCCTCAAAGGCAAGTCTGACCCCGAGAAACAGACAAATGTGCTGCAGCCACTTTGCTTCAGCTTAAACTTGAATTTCCTTCAGCACATTTTAATTTGGTCGTTTTCAGCCGACCCCCTCACTGAGCCGCGGCAGAGTTCACTCCGGGTCAGGCCTCCTCTCTTGTTTGCCGTGTTATCAGCCCACTGAACCGTCGCCACCTCAGATTAAGCTTTGCTCCTCGCCTTCTCTCGGCTTTATGAAGGCGAGGCCGGGCTGCACAGAGACGCCGTTTGATCCAAATTTTCTGAGCTGCTGGAGGCCTGAGAAAATGGGCTTCGGCCGGTCAGCTCATTAGCCAATCTTCAGTGAGCGGCGGCTAACCTCGAGCTCCACATACACTGCAAACGATGCTCATTTCAGCGTGTCTTTAAAGCCTTTGCACTGTGACAGATTTGCAGACATCTTTAAGTATCTGATATTATCTGAAGCAGACTGGAACAGAGTCTGATTTGAATGCTCTTAGCAAAACCCACTTCCCCTCTTTTTCTTTATAATAAGAAATTAAAGTATTAAAGGATGAAAGTTAGCTTCTCCATCAATCACACATTTGATATGCCAACTTGAACCATCACTTATCGGGGGGTTTTGACGAGTTTTTCGCCGACATTAATCGCAAACGGAGGACTTTTCAAGGTCTGGCGTCTGCAGCACAAAGGCAGTCGGAAGATTTTGAGTGTCTTGGTGCCATTTCACTTTGAAGCAGCGCCTTTAAGAGACGCTCTTTTTGCTTCTCACAAAGACGCGCTCTCCTCCGGATGACTCCGCTCTTTGATCAATGGAACGAGAAGCTGAAAAGCTGAGGATGAAGAACTTTAGGAGGCGGATTTTACTGAGAGAAAACTGAAATACATGTGAGTTCATCTCTTTGTCTGCTGAATGTAATGCCTACATTTTTAAGTTGTGTTCGTTGACTTCACAGATTGATCACCATAGCTGGGGGCAATGTGCGCCGCGGCACGTCATGCCACAAGGATCAGACAGTAATTTAAATTTAGAATAAAAAGCAATTTTATGAGAAATATAATTAAAGAATTCTTTGAAAGCTGAATAATTTCCTCTGGCCTTTTGGCTGCAGCGCTGTACAAGTCGTGTCTTAAGTTCATGGTGTGAAGTCTGCACTGAACCCTCAGTCGGTTTGTACTCCTACTCTGTGTGCACCGCGATCAGTCAGCGCTGTCCACTACACCGCCGTTTGCTGCCACTTTGGTCAATGCTCCTGTTTCCACTGAGAACGCTGCGGTCCACCAGCAGCGCCATTACGCTCTGCTCTGTTTTAAATACACTGCGAGTCTATTTTCATTCAGACATTAAGGAAACATGTTGAAGTGCTGGCTTCTCTGACAACAATGCAGCAGCCAGTATGTCCTCCTTCTAACTTTAGATTCTGCTCCTGAATGCTCTGGATTTGTTTGGACCAGAGAAGGTAGGCGCTTTTAAGGAGACCCCCACACGGCCGTTTTGGACGCCCCTCAGTTTGCCAGATATGAGAGCAGTTATCAGGTCAAACAAACAGGTGTTGCAGCGATGGAAGTGGGACCACTAGGGGTCAGAGTTACATACTGCTCCTTTAAAACCATAATCACTGCTCAGTGTGTGTTCATATTCTGACCTTTAGGTCAGATCACACTTGGCTGAATTAATTGATTTAAAGTGGTGATTAGGAAAGAGGCAGGCAGGCTTACATTAGCCCTCTAGCTATAGCGATCTGAGAAAATCTGAAAAAAAAAACGCCCTGTAAAACTTCTTAACCTCTAACTGCAGCCATGCAGTGTTTCTCCAGTTCTGCTGCTTGTTTTATTTTACTGCACAGTTGCAGAAATCAAACCTCTCACCTCTCTGGTCAAGCTGTCGGCCTCACAGAAGAGACCACAACAAACCAATCTTCTCGCCCTTTTTCACACCATTGTGATCAGTCGTTTCAGTTTGTGCTGACTCTGAGCTTTCGGTGATGTCAATATTTCCTCTCCCTGCAGGCGATGAGGTGCAAACATTTCCTTTCTCTTGCCTGAGGCGGCGTACTCTGTTCTGGTTCTGATCAGAAACTGTTCCACTTTTCTGTCACAGCATGCACTGCGCGGAGTCGCATTAATAACCTACAGAGGAAAAAATTGTGTTCTCTCTAGGACACAAAGGTCCCATTCATGCCTGACCAAACAGCAACTAAATGATGTGATGTGGGCGAACATCTATTTAAAAGGCATTGTTGCAGCTCATGTTCAGGTCAGTCACTTTATGAGCCATAAAGGACGCCATTGGCCCGAATCTCTGTCGACACTGAATAACGGCTCTTTCATGCTGACAAGAAAGTTTGGAGTGATTGTGACTGTAGAGTCTTCAAGCATCTTTTACTTCCTAGTTTCCATAAAAATAAACCACATTTTCAGCATGTTCTCATTACAGAGGACATATCACCCCCTCCTCCATCTTTTCAAACAGTCCCCCTCCTCCACCTTTTCAAACAGTCCCCTCCTCCACCTTTTCAAACAGTCCCCTCCTCCACCTTTTCAAACAGTCCCCTGTGGTCTAAATGAAACATCTGTGCTGTGCTTTGGTCAAAATATAACATGAATCAAGCACCAGAGGAGGTTTGTGACCCTGTAGAAACCAGCTCTCTCAGAACGCTCCGTTTTGGTGTGTGTGTCTCTTTAAACATCAAATAACAGGTACCTCATGAGAGGTAAGGGTACCTTTAGCCAGATGCTAATGAGTATCTTGAAGCAGACACAAATTGGTGTTTTGTTCAAGACTCTAAAAGTACCTTGATGGGGTTTTAAAGGGAACATTAAGACATACACCACAACTCCCCTCCTATAAGAGACTAAAACCCTCTGAAACAGACACTAAAGGGTACCTTATAACAGGAACTTTTAGGTATCTTGAAACATACCAAAGGGAACCATATATAAAATAAGCTAAAGGGTACCTTGAAACGGATGCTAACATGTCTCCTTCGGCTGATGGGTATCTTAATAGAGACCCTCGAGGTTACCTTGAAACATCCACCAATGCATACTTTATGAAAGTTGAAGGTAAGCTTGAACAGATGTTAATGGGTATCTTGAAGCAGACACAAACTGGTGTTACGGGGAAGACCCTGAAATGTACCATCTCAGGGTTTTAACGGGTACCTTAAGACCCCAATACCCACCTTATAGAAGAGACTAAAATACTTTGAAACTGACACTAAGTCTTGAAGCAGGCAGTATTGGGTACCTTGAATCACATTTATACCTTATTAAAGATGCTAATAGTTAACTTGAAACATAAACCAATTAGCACCTTATGAATGTTGAAGGGTACCTTGAAACAGATGCAAATTGGTATCTTGACTGAGACTTTAAAAAGTATGTTGACAGGAATATTAAAGGGTACCTTGAACAATATTTACCTGTAGAAGACACTAAAGGATATTAAACTGAAGCTGGCACTAATGGGTACCTTGAATCATATACCAATGGGTTCCTTGTAAAAGATGAATGGGTTCCTTGAAACAGACACCAATGGGTTCCTTGAAGCAGTTACAAATTGGTGTCTTGATTGGGACCCTCAAGAGTACCTTGAAGGGTACTCTTGTGTTTCTAAAGGAAGGTTGTTTGTTGAGTAATGGCCAAAATATGCGCCTGACTTTTCCTACGCTACTTACCAAACCTCTGTTTTAGGGAACATTGTATTTTGACACCTGAAGCTAATCAAACTGCTAATTCACTTGATATTAAACAATTAGTCGGGTGCATTAGCTGAGCGTTTCCAGGCTTTGATTCTCTAAACTTTTGTTTGTTGACATGATGAAGAGCCTGATGAAATGGGGCTCTGAACAGCAGGAGGGACGCAGATCAAGCTGTGAATTAATTGGCTGCGAAGTGACGGAGGGCTGGAGAACAAGAGCGAGTCTGCTGGATAAAACTCACTTCTACCTCCATCAATACAGAGAGGAGCAGCAATTTGTGGGAATAACACCAAAACAATGGACTGCGTTTGTCATTTAATGGTCATTTTATAACCTCAAAGGGCCACGCTGATATTCTGAAAGAGCAGATCAATAGAACTGAGTTTTTTGTGAGGCTGTAAACACTTCTAATGAGAAAGGGACAGTGGAGCTATTCTTATTGGTTCTTCCTCTGTGTCCTTACATTATAAAAAACTGAAACACTACAACCTGGAGATATGTTTTAATTAAAGGAGCAGTATGTAACTCTGACCCCTAGTGTTTAAAATGGGTACTGCAGTCTAAATTCTAAACCTCATAGAGAGCTGTCTCCCCCCCCCCCCTAGAGTCGATGCTCACTCAGGTCACCATGTGGTGGACTCTGAAGCTTCAGTGTTTATCCAGCTCTGCATGGGTCTGTAAACCTTTCTGTGTTCTAACCTCTCTCCATTTTTCAAAAGCATCTCCAATATTGATCCTAGTTTGAGCACGTTTCTGCTCGTGGAGCTTATTAGAAACATGCAGAGGCTTTTTAGGTCGGGTACAATCACTTCTATCTGAACCACTTCTCTTGACCCGCTTCCATCGCTGCAACACCTGTTGACCTGATAACTGCTCTCATATCTGGCAAACCGAGGGGCGTCCAAAACGGCCGTGTGGGGGGTCGCCTTGAAACCGCCTACCTTCTCTGGTCCAAACAAATAGAAAGGAGCTGAGGGATGAAATGGGGTCTAAAGAGAGGGTTTGTTTCGGTCTGAAAATCTGTCAGTAGTAAGCCTTAAAAGTACGGCAGTGTTTTTTAATTTCCTCTTTAAGAAAAGCAAAACTAACCATTTATAAGTCCTTGATTTCAACTTCAATAATAATCAAATTAATTCAATGTAATGTGTGCAACAGTAAATATAATGAAGCATACAATTATTCAAAACTGATTCTCCTCCTGAGGGCAAAATCCACACAGGTCGAGGGATATAAAGTCTGTAATTAGAGGCTGATGTTGAGGACGCTCGGCTGCTCTGTGTGGCTGTAAAGAGAATAAAAATGTTATAAAGGGAGAGAAAGGGAGACTGATGATATCCACTGAGGCTTCCTGCCTTGTGGTGTCTGTAAACAGAGCGAGACAAAGGAGCTTTTTAATATCGGCTGACATTAACATGCGTCTCATATCAACACTGTGTGCAGATATGATTTAGAGGGCATGCATTTATGTCCCGCATTTAAATATGTCATCAGGAAACAAAATGAAATCAGATTTATCCAACCTCTGCAGCTCGCTACGGTGCTTTAGAAAATAACAGGTTGAACTAACTGGAACACAAGAACATCTGTGACTCCAAGCACGGGAATAAATGATTCGTCTGCTGACTTTAGAAAGAAAATGTGTGCTCAAACAGGCCGTTTGGAGATGTTCCCTTCATGACATCACAAGGAGCAGTAGCCCCTCCCCCAGGTGGGTGACACTCCCACAGCTAGGTGTTTGTTCTGAAGCTAAGAAGAGAGAGAGCGAGTGAGCGAGCGAGAAGCAGAGCGTACATCCCTGCTGATTTTATTCAGATGGCCTTCAGTCGTCATGGTAACAGGTGAATACAAATACACAAACTCCACATGCTAACAGTTAGCAAACAACGGGTTGAAGACGCTAGCAGAGTCTGTTTATATTACTGAACCTTGTCAGTGGACATGTTTTCTTTAACGCCCTCTGATTGTCAACACATGCACGTCGTCTAAGAGGGGGAGGAGTTAACAGAACTGTGTGTTGGACGACAATGCAGTTGCACCCGTTGACCTTCGGTGGGCGCCAAAGCCTTTACCGGCTGCAGGAAGCAAAAAACGTAACCTGCACATGTTTCATCCTGTGCACACTGAGAGCATGACGAGCAGTAGAGCGGAGACTTCAAACATGTAAGGTATAAAATCATCAACCTGCCTTAAAGTGAAGATTATCTTTGGGAAATAGTCAGAAGGTCAGTTGAGTTCCAAACCTTCATCTCAACATCTGCCTGAGTTTCCCTCCAGAGAGAGTTTAGCGCCTCGCCTCTTCTCTCTCCTCTGCTGCTTTATTCATTTAATGGATGCTCCGCTCTTCACTTCAGATATAATCACATTAGCTCGGAGACACATTAGTGGTGGAAAGGTGTCACAGGAAGAGATGGGACCAGGATAAAGGGAGGTGACAGAACAAGAACATGCAGGGAGATCTTTTTAGAGAGCTTCTGAGTTCAAACTGATGAAATGGGACGCCCAGATTTTATCAGGTTTGTTGGTTTGTTGGTTTGTTTGTCTGCAAATATAAAAGGCAGAGCAAAGAGAACAGGGGAAGAAAAGAAAGAAAACAATGAAGGAAAGAGGAAAAACATGTGAGAAGATGAGTGAGATGGAAGGAGACAGAAGTGTTTGTGTCGGGATGTTGATGTATTTAAAATGAGGTATGCTCTGATTTATAAGCGTCTTTTTCTCGATGTCAGCTTATGAGTGGCCTCGCATGCTGCTGCAGTATCAGGTTCTGCCACCAGGTGAAATTGGCTTCAACAGTCGGCACACATCCAGGGGACTCTTGACTGTTTTTAAAGAAGGATCTGAGCAACAGACCAGATTAGCATGACTCAGCAGTTTTTTGAGGTTCATCTCCACAGAGTTTAGAAAACATACGTCTGTCAGTACGAGGGCAGATGGCGTCGTCTGTCGGGTATGTTGAGTCAAATACATCATTGCCTACGTGACAATTATGCCGATGCTAATTCTGTTAACCAGTTAATGTCATTTTCCAGTATGTGTTAGCATCAAGCTAACAAACTAAAAATACATCCTGGTCCATCTGTGATACATTTTGCCCCCTTGGAGAACAATGAATGCACCCCCACTGTACGAGTTAGTACGAGTGCATGTGGTGATGTTTGTTAAATTAAATAGATTGTATCATACTATAGTTACGGCTATGCTAATTCTGTTAGCCAGTTAATGCTATTTTACAGTATGTGTTAGCATCAAGCTAACAAACTAAGATATACATCCCTGTCAAAATGTGAAAAATAGTCCCCCGCCCAAGGAGCGCACCAGCAGCTACTGGGTACCAGACTGGTTTCTTTAAGATACAAACCACTAGGGTACAACGATGTTCCCCATATCAAGGGTACAGCGGTCGTTTCTTTGAGGGCGATGCTCCTTCAAGGTGCAAAACCGTCTTTGTTCTCTGAGAGTGATTAACTGATGGTAACGTCTTCAGACAGGACTGTTATAACTGAAATGCAGAATAATAAAAAGTCTCTCTACTTACTGACAAACCAGGTGTGTTGAGCTCCGGTGATGAACAAGAAAAACCTGCAGATTATTTCCATCATTAATGTGCTCGAGTGTTTCCAACTCTGAGAGCTGTGGGAGGAAAAACTCTTTTATTATTTAATGTCCTCGTTAAAAAAAAAAACATCCATTTACTTTTGCTTTCAGACTGTGAGAGAAGAAAGAATCAGGAGAGTGAAACATGGTCATCCCTTCAAGATCGATGTAAAGCTTTCAAACTGTCTATGAACCGTCAGCGTCCGGACGATAGAAGAGGAGTTTCATCTCTTTTATTCACTCGATGCAGACTTTGATTTCACTTCCCCCCGTTACAGATTTAAAAAGTGATCGTATCTTCATGTTGATATGTTTCTCTTACAGCGAGAGCGTCGAGTGGTTACCTGATTATAAAAACAGTCTGTGAAGCAAAACAAGCTGAAACACGGCCTGAAGAGAACCAGCTGATGGTCTTTGAAATGACAAGATTTCCTCTCAGTCTTTTTGTAAGTTAGTAAGAAGATGAGATGAGATGAGATGAGATTCAACTTTATTGTCATTACACATATACAAGTATAGAGTAACGAAATGAGGTTTGACATCTCACCAGAAGTGCAATAAGCAGAAAGTGCAAGAATCTGTGCTATGTACAGTAATTACTAAATGTACAGATGTAGACTAAAAATAAAGTGAATTATTGGGTATATGTGGCTGGATTAATGGGATGCTATAAATAAAGGTAAAGTTTATTAATTAATGGGATGCTGTAAATAAAGGTAAAGTTTATTAATTAATGGGATGCTGTAAATAAAGGTAAAGTTTATTAATTAATGGGATGCTGTAAATAAAGGTAAAGTTTATTAATTAATGGGATGCTGTAAATAAAGGTAAAGTTTATTAATTAATGGGATGCTGTAAATAAAGGTAAAGTTTATTAATTAATGGGATGCTGTAAATAAAGGTAAAGTTTATTCACAGAGCAGCAGAGCAACCCGACTGAAAAATGCAAAATATCCTGTGCACTCATTTTAATAAAAGTAAATCTCCAACATTAAAAAATGTGTTTTTTTCTTTGGGTGAAAACCATCATGTGTCAAAACCTGCAGACACATGATGGTGTGTACGACGTGTGTGCATCATTCTCTTCCTTAAAGTCATGTTGTGAATAGAATAGAATAAAATTACTTTATTGATCCCAAACTGGGAAATTGTGGTGTTACTGCAGCATGTTATCATAAATAATATAATAATAATAAATGGACTGTTTCTTCTTTTTTAAGTCTCCCTGACGGTGTGTCTGTGCCTTCATGTCTCCATTTGTCTGACTGTGCATACATCACGTGTGTCTCTGAAATGTGTGTGGACGCCGCAGTGTGTTGTCAGCGCCTCAAACTGACAGCTGAACTCTCCACCCGGCATTAATTGAGTTCACGCACACATCAGGTCGCTGCGGGGAGAGAGAAAGAAAAACAGCCTCTGCGGCGTAATTTGTTTCCCCGCGTCGCCTCCTGACACTCGGCAGATCGAGGCAGAATATTAGAGGAGATTATGTTGCATTTAGAAAAGTTGTTTTTCTCCGTGTCGAGCGCTCCAACTGACAGACGAGTACGAGCTGTTTGAGTGTTTGTCAGACGTGGAGGGGCTCTGAGAGAGGCGGCCATGTTTGTTTTGGAACAAGAAGAAGAAGAAGAAGATTCTGGATTCTGGAGGCCGGGGGGGGGGGGGGGGGGGGATCACAGATGATTCAGTGAGGGAGAAAGTTGGATTTAGGGAGGAGGGGGAGAGGGTGATGGATGCAGGAGGAGAACTGGAAAGGGAGGAAGTGTGAGAGGAAGTCACAAGAGAAGGAGGGGGGATATAAAGGACTGAGAGGGGAAGTCAGTGAGGGAGGGAGAGGGGGAGTAAGGAATGGAAAATTAAAGGATGGATAAACTTGATGGTTTCAGAGAGAGGGAGGGAGGATGTGATAGATGGGTTAGTAAAGTAGTGAGTGGGGGAGATATGTGGAGAGGGGAGTTAGGGTGGGAATAGAAGAGGGAGGGTTTGAGTGAGTGGAGCTTCTGTCTGTGCAAAGGATGTGCACTTGAACGCACCACAAAGACTGCAGCCAAAAGTTGTGCATTAAGCCACATGAGAGATAATTACCCTGAAAACCAGCAGGGGGCAGTAGTCTGTTTTCTTTACTTAAAGTAGCAGTATGTAACTCTGACCCCTAGTGTTTAAAATGGGTACTGCAGTCTAAATTCTAAACATCATAGAGAGCTGTCTCCCCCCCCCCCTCCTCTCTAGAGTCGATGCTCACTCAGGTCACCATGTGGTGGACTCTGAAGCTTCAGTGTTTATCCAGCTCTGCATGGGTCTGTAAACCTTTCTGTGTTCTAACCTCTCTCCATTTTTCAAAAGCATCTCCAATATTGATCCTAGTTTGAGCACGTTTCTGCTCGTGGAGCTTATTAGAAACATGCAGAGGCTTTTTAGGTCGGGTACAATCACTTCTATCTGAACCACTTCTCTTGCCCGCTTCCATCGCTGCAACACCTGTTGACCTGATAACTGCTCTCATATCTGACAAACCGAGGGGCATCCAAAACAGCCGTGTGGGGGTCGCCTACCTTCTCTGGCCCAAAGAAATCCAAAGTTAGAAGGAGGACATACTGGCTGCTGTTTGTGTATATTTCTTCTGTTTTCACTCGGTGTGTCGTTCCCTCTCTGTCTTCATCCAAACATCAGATCTTCTGGATCAGTGTTCATTCACAGATCTTTATCTTCCAGCCGACAGAAACCGCGTATTCGCCCGAGGATGATGGGTTTACTGTGAGAGGTGTGTTATTCATTCGTCCCGATAGTTCCACAGTGAAAGAGATTCACATTGTGAGAAACGTCATCTCACACAAACACAAACAAACATCTTCCTCCATCACTCTCCTCAGTCTCTACAGACTCTATTTCTACCTCCTGCTGCTTCTGATTACAAAAAGACGTCCTGTTCTACCAACAGACGAGGCTCCCTCTGCAGCACACACACACACACACACACACACACACACACACACACACACACACACACACACACACACACACACAGGCTTAATCTTTGTTAATCATTCAGTCTGGAGCAGCTGCCTCATCTCTTGTTTTGTGTGAAAGCAGAATCTGCATGGTTTTTATACTGTTGAAAGTTAACTAGATATTTGATGAAGTGATATTTTAAATCCATCGCTTGAAGCAATTTTAGAAAAAATATCCTCGCTTATTTTGCAAAAGCTTGAAAACGACAAAGACAGTGAGTTATCTGGAAGCCTTCTTTATATGAACAAATATATACTGTAATTTACTCTGGTGAGCATCATCCACAGACTCTCACAGAGGTCAAAGGTCAAACGATGGCTGTAGAATAAGGCACTGTGGAGCTGGTAGAGATCCGTCTCTGACACTCTCAAACAGATTTATAATGAAAAAGGAGTTAGAGAGGTGCAGCCTGGACGAATATGCATCACCTGAATGTTTGACACACACACACACACACACACACACACACACACACACACCCAGAGAGCAGTTAGAGGATGTGTAATCAAGCCAGAGGTTGGCTTAACAGCTCAATTAGCATCCGTAATTAAAACACTCGCTCAAAGACAGATAGCATGGATCTTTGTATTTCTCTCTCTCTCACACACACACACACACACACACACACACAACCTGCACACGGGGGGGGGCAGACGCTCACACAGAGAAACAGAAGAAGATGTTGCATCCTGTAATGTCAGAAAGCAGGAAAAGCTCGTCGTGCCTTTAATTATTCATCAGCAGCAACAAACCTGAAGACATCAGCATCTGCTCTGCTGCTGGGAGAATATTTCACGTCTCCACACCCAGCTCCGACATGTTTTATATCCCGTCTGTGCGTCAGAGTGAAGCGTGTTCAGTGGATTCTGGGTAACATGAAGTCTAACCAATGAGGGCTCAGTATGGAGACAAACTGGCATAAAGTTTGGAGCGATGCATTCAAGTGATCCTTAAAGATACATGACTTATAAATAAAGTCATTGTGATAAGTAACCCTCAATTTCTGTCACCGGGGCGTGCCAGCAGCACCACTTGGCTCTGCTCTGTTTTGTAGTTCT